>NC_091302.1:41779742-41792242 GCF_038502225.1 Cherax quadricarinatus | reverse complement strand
AACACAACACTGAAGGTAGATGTGGGAACACAACACTGAAGGTAGATGTGGGAACACAATACTGAAGGTAGATGTGGGAACACAACACTGAAGGTAGATGTGGGAACACAACACTGAAGGTAGATGTGGGAACACAACACTGAAGGTAGATGTGGGAACACAACACTGAAGGTAGATGTGGGAACACTACATTGAAGGTAGATGTGGTGGACACAACACTGAAGGTAGATGTGGGAACACAACACTGAAGGTAGATGTGGGAACACAACACTGAAGGTAGATGTGAGAACACAATACTGAAGGTAGATGTGGGAACACAATACTGAAGGTAGATGTGAGAACACAACACTGAAGGTAGATGTGGTGGAAACAACATTGAAGGTAGATGTGAGAACACAATACTGAAGGTAGATGTGGGAACACAATACTGAAGGTAGATGTGGGAACACAACACTGAAGGTAGATGTGGGAACACAATACTGAAGGTAGATGTGGGAACACAATACTGAAGGTAGATGTGGGAACACAATACTGAAGGTAGATGTGGGAACACAACACTGAAGGTAGATGTGGGAACACAACACTGAAGGTAGATGTGGGAACACAACACTGAAGGTAGATGTGGGAACACAACACTGAAGGTAGATGTGGTGGACACAACACTGAAGGTAGATGTGGGAACACAACACTGAAGGTAGATGTGGGAACACAACACTGAAGGTAGATGTGGGAACACAACACTGAAGGTAGATGTGGGAACACAACACTGAAGGTAGATGTGGGAACACAACACTGAAGGTAGATGTGGGAACACAACACTGAAGGTAGATGTGGGAACACAACACTGAAGGTAGATGTGGTGGACACAACTTAGAAATCTTACTTTCACTGAAGGGAGATGTGTGTGTACTCACCTATTTGTGGTTGCAGGGGTCGACTCACAGCCTCTGGCCCTGTGTTTGTGTGTGACCCACCTACACACAGGTGTGCTGGCTATCACAGCAGTATCAATATCATCCATTACATTATTGGTATGAATTTTTTGAGGATATTTAAACTCTCAGAATGTCTTTAAATTCACGCAGTGTATGCATGGCACAAGGGGTGTAACTGTACGCAACACAGGGGTTATATCTGTACGTATATGCACTACCAGTGTATATTTATGCATATACACGAAGTATGTATCTGTGTGTACACCACGAGCTGTGTATTTCTGTATATAGACCACGTGGTGTCTGTGTACATACATCATGACGTGTGTATTTGTGTGTTTATGCACCACGACGCGTGTAAAGCTTTTGTGACAACGTTACTCTGCTTAGCTTCATAAACCTCTACAAAGAGTGAAACATAATTTGAGAAACCTCTACACAGAGTGAAATAATTTGATAAAGATCTACCCAGACCGAAACACAATGTGATAAAGCTCTACCCAGACCGAAACACAATGTAACAAAGCTCTATACAGAGCGAAGCGTTTTCTGAAGCCTTTCTTTAATGCACATCAAACTCTTGCAATTTTTTTTCTCTCTCTCTCAAGTAACATTTTCTCGAACAAAGATAACTTTTCCCCCTCAAACAGAAACATATCTCCAACAAGACCACACACGTCCTATGTCCCTGCACACGAGTCTAAACACGATATTCCTTCCCACACACACAATTTTCCCCCAAACACACGATCTCCCTACCCCCCATCCAGAATATTTTAAAACGCTTGTTCAAATATTTAATGGCTTTAAACCGTAGAGTGTGAGAGACGTACGTAAACAGATAGTCCAGTCTAATGGATGATTTGTATTTCTAGTATTCCTAGGGTCCCTTAACCTACGATATCTCCTCCTGGGAACGATAGCAGGTAAACAGAAGAGAGAATATACCTTCAAAGAACGATATTCAGTAAAGCCAGTGCAATAGGTAAGTGTAACAATATAATAATAATAATAATAATAATAATAATAATAATAATAATAATAATAATAATATTATTATTATTATTATTATTATTATTATTATTATTATTATTATTATTAACAATTATCATTATTATTATTAAAATTATTATTAATGTCCTAAGTATCGAAAAGGAACAGGGGCACCAGCAGTAACAGCAAGTGATACAGCAGTAATAGCAAGTGGTGCAGCAGTAATAGCAAGTGGTGCAGCAGTAACAGCAAGTGATACAGCAGTAATAGCAAGTGGTGCAGCAGTAATAGCAAGTGGTGTAGCAGTAACAGCAAGTGGTGCAGCAGTAACAGCAAGTGGTACAGCAGTAACAGCAAGTGGTGCAGCAGTAATAGCAAGTGGTGCAGCAGTAACAGCAAGTGGTGCAGCAGTAACAGCAAGTGGTGTAGCAGTAACAGCAAGTGGTGCAGCAGAAACAGCAAGTGGTGCAGCAGTAACAGCAAGTGGTGCAGCAGTAACAGCAAGTGGTGTAGCAGTAACAACAAGTGGTGTTGCAGTAACAGCAAGTGGTGCAGCAGTAACAGCAAGTGGTGCAGCAGTAACAGCAAGTGGTACAGCAGTAACAGCAAGTGGTGTAGCAGTAACAGCAAGTGGTACAGCAATAACAGCAAGTGGTGCAGCAGAAACAGCAAGTGGTACAGCAGTAACAGCAAGTGGTACAGCAGTAACAGCAAGTGGTGTAGCAGTAACAGCAAGTGGTACAGCAGTAACAGCAAGTGGTACAGCAGTAACAGCAAGTGGTGCAGCAGTAACAGCAAGTGGTACAGCAGTAATAGCAAGTGGTGCAGCAGTAATAGCAAGTGGTGCAGCAGTAACAGCAAGTGATACAGCAGTAATAGCAAGTGGTGCAGCAGTAACAGCAAGTGGTGCAGCAGTAACAGCAAGTGGTGCAGCAGAAACAGCAAGTGGTACAGCAGTAACAGCAAGTGGTGCAGCAGTAAAAGCAAGTGGTACAGCAGTAATAGCAAGTGGTGCAGCAGTAAAAGCAAGTGGTGTAGCAGTAACAGCAAGTGGTGCAGCAGAAACAGCAAGTGGTGCAGCAGTAACAGCAAGTGGTGCAGCAGAAACAGCAAGTGGTGTAGCAGTAACAGCAAGTGGTGCAGCAGTAATAGCAAGTGGTACAGCAGTAATAGCAAGTGGTGCAGCAGTAATAGCAAGTGGTGTAGCAGTAACAGCAAGTGGTGCAGCAGAAACAGCAAGTGGTGCAGCAGTAACAGCAAGTGGTGCAGCAGAAACAGCAAGTGGTGTAGCAGTAACAGCAAGTGGTGCAGCAGTAACAGCAAGTGGTGTAGCAGTAACAACAAGTGGTGTTGCAGTAACAGCAAGTGGTGCAGCAGTAACAGCAAGTGGTGCAGCAGTAACAGCAAGTGGTACAGCAGTAACAGCAAGTGGTGTAGCAGTAACAGCAAGTGGTACAGCAATAACAGCAAGTGGTGCAGCAGAAACAGCAAGTGGTACAGCAGTAACAGCAAGTGGTACAGCAGTAACAGCAAGTGGTGTAGCAGTAACAGCAAGTGGTACAGCAGTAACAGCAAGTGGTACAGCAGTAACAGCAAGTGGTGTAGCAGAAACAGCAAGTGGTACAGCAGTAACAGCAAGTGGTACAACAGTAACAGCAAGTGGTGTAGCAGTAATAGCAAGTGGTACAGCAGTAACAGCAAGTGGTACAGCAGTAACAGCAAGTGGTACAGCAGTAACAGCAAGTGGTAAAGCAGTAACGGCAAGTGGTACAGCAGTAACAGCAAGTGGTACAGCAGCAACATCAAGTGGTACAGCAGTAACAGCAAGTGGTGTAGCAGTAACAGCAAGTGGTACAGCAGTAACAGCAAGTGGTACAGCAGTAACAGCAAGTGGTACAGCAGTAATAGCAAGTGGTACAGCAGTAACAGCAAGTGGTGTAGCAGTAACAGCAAGTGGTACAGCAAGTGGTACAGCAGTAACAGCAAATGGTACAGCAGTAATAGCAAGTGGTACAGCAGTAACAGCAAGTGGTACAGCAGTAACAGCAAGTGGTACAGCAGTAACAGCAAGTGGTACAGCAGTAACAGCAAGTGGTGTAGCAGTAACAGCAAGTGGTACAGCAGTAACAGCAAGTGGTACAGCAGTAACAGCAAGTGGTGTAGCAGTAACAGCAAGTGGTACAGCAGTAACAGCAAGTGGTAAAGCAGTAACAGCAAGTGGTACAGCAGTAACAGCAAGTGGTACAGCAATAACAGCAAGTGGTACAGCAGTAACAGCAAGTGGTACAGCAGTAACAGCAAGTGGTACAGCAGTAACAGCAAGTGGTACAGCAGTAACAGCAAGTGGTGTAGCAGTAACAGCAAGTGGTACAGCAGTAACAGCAAGTGGTACAGCAGTAACAGCAAGTGGTGTAGCAGTAACAGCAAGTGGTACAGCAGTAACAGCAAGTGGAACGGCAGTAACAGCAAGTGGTACAGCAGTAACAGCAAGTGGTGTAGCAGTAACAGCAAGTGGTACAGCAGTAACAGCAAGTGGTACAGCAGTAACAGCAAGTGGTACAGCAGTAACAGCAAGTGGTACAGCAGTAACAGCAAGTGGTGTAGCAGTAACAGCAAGTGGTACAGCAGTAACAGCAAGTGGTGTAGCAGTAACAGCAAGTGGTACAGCAGGAACAACAAGTGGTACAGCAGTAACAGCAAGTGGTACAGCAGTAACAGCAAGTGGTACAGCAGTAACAGCAAGTGGTACAGCAGTAACAGCAAGTGGTGTAGCAGTAACAGCAAGTGATACAGCAGTAACAGCAAGTGGTACAGCAGTAACAGCAAGTGGTGTAGCAGTAACAGCAAGTGGTACAGCAGTAACAGCAAGTGGTAAAGCAGTAACAGCAAGTGGTACAGCAGTAACAGCAAGTGGTACAGCAGTAACAGCAAGTGGTACAGCAGTAACAGCAAGTGGTACAGCAGTAACAGCAAGTGGTACAGCAGTAACAGCAAGTGGTGTAGCAGTAACAGCAAGTGGTACAGCAGTAACAGCAAGTGGTACAGCAGTAACAGCAAGTGGTGTAGCAGTAACAGCAAGTGGTACAGCAGTAACAGCAAGTGGTACAGCAGTAACAGCAAGTGGTACAGCAGTAACAGCAAGTGGTACAGCAGTAACAGCAAGTGGTACAGCAGTAACAGCAAGTGGTGTAGCAGTAACAGCAAGTGGTACAGCAGTAACAGCAAGTGGTACAGCAATAACAGCAATTGGTGTAGCAGTACAGCAAGTGGTACAGCAGTAACAGCAAGTGGTACAGCAGTAACAGCAAGTGGTACAGCAGTAACAGCAAGTGGTACAGCAGTAACAGCAAGTGGTGTAGCAGTAACAGCAAGTGGTACAGCAGTAACAGCAAGTGGTACAGCAGTAACAGCAAGTGGTACAGCAGTAACAGCAAGTGGTGTAGCAGTAACAGCAAGTGGTACAGCAGTAACAGCAAGTGGTACAGCAGTAACAGCAAGTGGTACAGCAGTAACAGCAAGTGGTGTAGCAGTAACAGCAAGTGGTACAGCAGTAACAGCAAGTGGAACGGCAGTAACAGCAAGTGGTACAGCAGTAACAGCAAGTGGTGTAGCAGTAACAGCAAGTGGTACAGCAGTAAGCAAGTACAGCAGTGCAAGTGGTACAGCAGTAACAGCAAGTGGTACAGCAGTAACAGCAAGTGGTGTAGCAGTAACAGCAAGTGGTACAGCAGTAACAGCAAGTAGCAGTAACAGCAGTAACAGCAAGTGGTACAGCAGTACAGCAGCAAGTAACAGCAAGTGGTACAGCAGTAACAGCAAGTGGTACAGCAGTAACAGCAAGTAACAGCAAGTGATACAGCAGTAACAGCAAGTGGTACAGCAGTAACAGCAAGTGGTGTAGCAGTAACAGCAAGTGGTACAGCAGTAACAGCAAGTGGTACAGCAGTAACAGCAAGTGGTGTAGCAGTAACAGCAAGTGGTACAGCAGTAACAGCAAGTGGTACAGCAGTAACAGCAAGTGGTCAAGCAGTAACAGCAAGTGGTACAGCAGTAACAGCAAGTGGTACAGCAGTAACAGCAAGTGGTGTAGCAGTAACAGCAAGTGGTACAGCAGTAACAGCAAGTGTACAGCAATAACAGCAATTGGTGTAGCAGTACAGCAAGTGGTACAGCAGTAACAGCAAGTGGTTCAGCAGTAACAGCAAGTGGTACAGCAGTAACAGCAAGTGGTACAGCAGTAACAGCAAGTGGTGTAGCAGTAACAGCAAGTGGTACAGCAGTAACAGCAAGTGGTACAGCAGTAACAGCAAGTGGTACAGCAGTAACAGCAAGTGGTGTAGCAGTAACAGCAAGTGGTACAGCAGTAACAGCAAGTGGTACAGCAGTAACAGCAAGTGGTACAGCAGTAACAGCAAGTGGTGTAGCAGTAACAGCAAGTGGTACAGCAGTAACAGCAAGTGGAACGGCAGTAACAGCAAGTGGTACAGCAGTAACAGCAAGTGGTGTAGCAGTAACAGCAAGTGGTACAGCAGTAACAGCAAGTGGTACAGCAGTAACAGCAAGTGGTACAGCAGTAACAGCAAGTGGTACAGCAGTAACAGCAAGTGGTGTAGCAGTAACAGCAAGTGGTACAGCAGTAACAGCAAGTGGTGTAGCAGTAACAGCAAGTGGTACAGCAGGAACAACAAGTGGTACAGCAGTAACAGCAAGTGGTACAGCAGTAACAGCAAGTGGTACAGCAGTAACAGCAAGTGGTACAGCAGTAACAGCAAGTGGTGTAGCAGTAACAGCAAGTGATACAGCAGTAACAGCAAGTGGTACAGCAGTAACAGCAAGTGGTGTAGCAGTAACAGCAAGTGGTACAGCAGTAACAGCAAGTGGTAAAGCAGTAACAGCAAGTGGTACAGCAGTAACAGCAAGTGGTACAGCAGTAACAGCAAGTGGTACAGCAGTAACAGCAAGTGGTACAGCAGTAACAGCAAGTGGTACAGCAGTAACAGCAAGTGGTGTAGCAGTAACAGCAAGTGGTACAGCAGTAACAGCAAGTGGTACAGCAGTAACAGCAAGTGGTGTAGCAGTAACAGCAAGTGGTACAGCAGTAACAGCAAGTGGTACAGCAGTAACAGCAAGTGGTACAGCAGTAACAGCAAGTGGTACAGCAGTAACAGCAAGTGGTACAGCAGTAACAGCAAGTGGTGTAGCAGTAACAGCAAGTGGTACAGCAGTAACAGCAAGTGGTACAGCAATAACAGCAATTGGTGTAGCAGTACAGCAAGTGGTACAGCAGTAACAGCAAGTGGTACAGCAGTAACAGCAAGTGGTACAGCAGTAACAGCAAGTGGTACAGCAGTAACAGCAAGTGGTACAGCAGTAACAGCAAGTGGTGTAGCAGTAACAGCAAGTGGTACAGCAGTAACAGCAAGTGGTACAGCAGTAACAGCAAGTGGTACAGCAGTAACAGCAAGTGGTACAGCAGTAACAGCAAGTGGTACAGCAGTAACAGCAAGTGGTACAGCAGTAACAGCAAGTGGTGCAGCAGACAAGGACTTAACGTACAGCACAAGAGTAATAACGTGAGAAGGGTCGGCTTGGGAGCTCTCTTGAAGAATAACAGCCAACAGCCGCCCACTACCGCCCACTGACACGCCCACTACCGCCCATTGTCACGTCCACTGTCACGCCCACTACCGCCCCTTTACACGCTCACTACCAAACACTGACACACCCACTACCACTCATTGATACGCCCACTACTGCTGTCACGCTCACTACCACCCACTAACACGTCTACTACCGCTCACTGACACGCCCACTACCGCCCACTGACACGCCCACTACCGCCCACTGACACGCCCACTACCGCCTACTGTGAACACTTTACATAACGATACCTGACTTCGATACTGTGAACATCTTACTTAACGATACCTGACCTCGATACTGTGAACACCTTGCTTAAGGATACCTGACCTCGATAATGTGAACACTTTATATAAGTTAGTGAAAAACGCTGCTGGAATTCTGAATAAAAATTCTATGAGAATTTAATTAATTCCCATTTTTTGTTTTGCTTCTCATTGGTTAAACTCTTCAGGAATTTTAAAAAATTAACAACTTCATCCTGGGATACACAATGTTAACTCCCACAGTGTATGTTAACTCCCACAGTGTATGTTAACTCCCACAGTGTATGTTAACTCCCACAGTGTATGTTAACTCCCACAGTGTATGTTAACTCCCACAGTGTCTGTTAACTCACACAGTGTATGTTAACTCCCACAGTGTATGTTAACTCCCACAGTGTATGTTAACTCCCACAGTGTATGTTAACTCCCACAGTGTATGTTAACTCCCAGTGTATGTTAACTCCCACAGTGTATGTTAACTCACACAGTGTATGTTAACTCCCACAGTGTATGTTAACTCCCACAGTGTATGTTAACTCCAACGGAGTATGTTAACTCCCACAGTGTATGTTAACTCCCACAGTGCATGTTAACTCCCACGGTGTATGTTAACTCCCACAGTGTATATTAACTCCCACAGTGTATGTTAACTCCCACATTGTATGTTAACTCCAACGGTGTATGTTAACTCCCACAGTGTACGTTAACTCCCACGGTGTATGTTAACTCCCACAGTGTATGTTAACTCCCAGTGTATGTTAACTCCCACAGTGCATGTTAACTCCCACAGTGTATGTTAACTCCCACAGTGTATGTTAACTCCCACGGTGTATGTTAACTCCCACAGTGTATGTTAACTCCCACTGTGTATGTTAACTCCCACGGTGTATGTTAACTCACAGTGTATGTTAGCTCCCTCGGTGTATGTTAACTCCCAAAAGGCATGTTAACTCCCGGAGTGTAAGCTAACTCCCACAGTGTATGTTAACTCCCACAGTGTATGTTAACTCGCACGGTGTATGTTAGCTCCCACAGTGTATGTTAACTCCAACAGTGTATGTTAACTCCCACAGTGTATGTTAACTCCCACAGTGTATGTTAACTCCCACAGTGTATGTTAACCCCCAAAGTGTATGTTAACTCCCACGGTGTATGTTAACTCCCACAGTGTATGTTAACTCCCACAGTGTATGTTAACTCCCAAGGTGTATGTTAACTCCCACAGTGTATGTTAACTCCCACAGTGTATGTTAACTCCCACGGTGTATGTTAACTACAAGTGTATATTAACTCCCACAGTGTATGTTAACTCCCAAAGTGTATGTTAACTCCCACAGTGTATGTTAACTTCCAGAGTGTATGTTAACTCCCACAGTGTATGTTAACTCCCACAGTGTATGTTAACTCCCACAGTGTATGTTAACTCGCAGTGTATGTTAACTCCCACAGTGTATGTTAACTCCCAGTGTATGTTAACTCCCACGGTGTATGTTAACTCCCAGAGCGTATGTTAACTCCAACGGTGTATGTTAACTCCCACAGTGTATGTTAACTCCCACAGTGTATGTTAACTCCCACGGTGTACGTTAACTACCACAGTGTACATTAACTCCCACAGTGTATGTTAACTCCCAAAGTGTATGTTAAATCCCACAGTGTATGTTAACTCCCACGGTGTATGTTAACTCCCACAGTGTATGTTAAGTCCCACGGTGTATGTTAACTCCCACAGTGTATGTTAACTCCCACCGTGTATGTTAGCTCCCAGTGTATGTTAACTCCCACAGTGTATGTTAACTCACACAGTGTGTTAACTCCCACAGTGTATGCCAACTCCCACGGTGTATGTTAACTCCCACAGTGTATGTTAACTCCAACGGTGTATGTTAACGCCCACGGTGTATGTTAACTCCCACAGTGTATGTTAACTCCCACTGTGTATGTTAAGTCCCACGGTGTATGTTAACTCTCACAGTGTATGTTAGCTCCCACGGTGTATGTTAACTCCCACAATGTATGTTAACTCCCAGAGTGTATGCTAACTCCCACAGTGTATTTTAACTCCCACAGTGCACGTTAACTAACACAGTGTATGTTAACTCCCACAGTGTATGTTAACTCGCACGGTGTATGTTAACTCCCACGGTGTATGTTAACTCCCACAGTTTATGTTAACTCCCACGGTGTATGTTAACTCCCACGGTGTATGTTAACTCCCACGGTGTATGTTAACTCCCACGGTGCATGTTGACTCCCAGAGTGTATGTTAACTCCCACAGTGTTTGTTCACTCCCACGGTGTGCGTTAACTCCAACGGTGCATGTTGACTCACGCAGTGTATGTTAACACCCACAGTCTATGTTGACTCCCACAGTGTATGTTAACTCCCATAGTGAATGTTAACTCCCACGGTGTACGTTAACTCCCACGGTGCACGTTGACTCCCACAGTGTATGTTGACTCCCACAGTGAATGTTAACTCCCCCAGTGTATGTTAACTTCCACGGTGCATGTTGACTCCCACAGTGTATGTTGACTCCCACAGTGAATGTTAACTCCCACAGTGTATGTTAACTCCCACGGTGCATGTTGACTCCCACAGTGTATGTTGACTCCCACAGTGAATGTTAACTCCCACAGTGTACGTTAACTCCCACGGTGCACGTTGACTTCCACAGTGTATGTTGACTCCCACAGTGAATGTTAACTCCCACAGTGTACGTTAACTCCCACGGTGCACGTTGACTTCCACAGTGTATGTTGACTCCCACAGTGAATGTTAACTCCCACAGTGTATGTTAACTCCCACGGTGCATGTTGACTCCCACAGTGTATGCTGACTCCCACAGCGTGTGTTGACTCCCACAGTGAATGTTGACTCCCACAGTGTATGTTCACTCCCACGGTATATGTTGACTCCCAGAGTGCATGTTGACTCCCACAGTGTATGTTGACTCCCACAGTGCATGTTGACTCCCACAGTGTATGTTGACTCCCACAGTGTATGTTGACTCCCACAGTGTATGTTGACTCCCACAGTGTATGTTGACTCCCACAGTGTATGTTGACTCCCACAGTGTATGTTGACTCTCACAGTGTATGTTGACTCTCACAGTGTATGTTGACTCCCACAGTGTATGTTGCTCTGAGAGTGTATGTTGACTCTCACAGTGTATGTTGACTCTCACAGTGTATGTTGACTCCCACAGTGTAGGTTGACTCCCACAGTGTATGTTGACTCTCACAGTGTATGTTGACTCCCACAGTGTATGTTGACTCTCACAGTGTATGTTGACTCCCACAGTGTATGTTGCTCTGACAGTGTATGTTGACTCTCACAGTGTATGTTGACTCTCACAGTGTATGTTGACTCTCTCAGTGTATGTTGACTCTCACAGTGTATGTTGACTCTCACAGTGTACGTTGACTCTCACAGTGTATGTTGACTCTCTCAGTGTATGTTGACTCTCTCAGTGTATGTTGACTCTCACAGTGTATGTTGACTCTCTCAGTGTATGTTGACTCCCACAGTGTATGTTGACTCTCTCAGTGTATGTTGACTCTCACAGTGTATGTTGACTCTCTCAGTGTATGTTGACTCCCACAGTGTATGTTGACTCTCACAGTGTATGTTGACTCTCACAGTGTATGTTGACTCTCTCAGTGTATGTTGACTCTCACAGTGTATGTTGACTCTCTCAGTGTATGTTGACTCTCACAGTGTATGTTGACTCTCACAGTGTATGTTGACTCTCACAGTGTATGTTGACTCTCACAGTGTATGTTGACTCTCACAGTGTATGTTGACTCTCAGTGTATGTTGACTCTCACAGTGTATGTTGACTCACAGTGTATGTTGACTCTCACAGTGTATGTTGACTCTCTCAGTGTATGTTGACTCTCACAGTGTATGTTGACTCTCACAGTGTATGTTGACTCTCACAGTGTATGTTGACTCTCACAGTGTATGTTGACTCTCACAGTGTATGTTGACTCTCTCAGTGTATGTTGACTCTCACAGTGTATGTTGACTCTCTCAGTGTATGTTGACTCCCACAGTGTATGTTGACTCCCACAGTGTATGCTGACTCTCTCAGTGTATGTTGACTCTCTCAGTGTATGTTGACTCCCACAGTGTATGTTGACTCCCACAGTGTATGTTGACTCCCACAGTGTATGTTGACTCAGTGTATGTTGACTCTCACAGTGTATGTTGACTCCCACAGTGTATGTTGACTCTCACAGTGTATGTTGACTCCCACAGTGTATCTTGACTCCCACAGTGTATGTTGACTCTCACAGTGTATGTTGACTCTCACAGTGTATGTTGACTCCCACAGTGTATGTTGACTCCCACAGTGTATGTTGACTCTCACAGTGTATGTTGACTCTCACAGTGTATGTTGACTCTCACAGTGTATGTTGACTCCCACAGTGTATGTTGACTCTCTCAGTGTATGTTGACTCCCACGGTGTATGTTGACTCTCACAGTGTATGTTGACTCCCACAGTGTATGTTGACTCCCACAGTGTATGTTGATTCTCACAGTGTATGTTGACTCTCACAGTGTATGTTGACTCTCACAGTGTATGTTGACTCTCACAGTGTATGTTGACTCTCTCAGTGTATGTTGACTCCCACAGTGTATGTTGACTCCCACAGTGT
>NC_091302.1:41697242-41772242 GCF_038502225.1 Cherax quadricarinatus | reverse complement strand
CAGGGTGAGACTAGGTCAACTCATCACAACACACAAGCCAGGGTGAGACTAGGTCAACTCATCACAACACACAAGCCAGGGTGAGACTAGGTCAACTCATCACAACACACTAGTCAGGGTGAGACTAATTCAACTCATCACAACACATTATCCAGAGTGAGACTAGGTCAACTCATCACAACACACTAGCCAGGGTGAACCAGGTCAACTTATCACAACAACCTAGCCAGGGTGAGACTAGGTCAACTCATCACAACACACTAGCCAGGGTGAGACCAGGTCAACTCATCACAACATACTAGCCAGGGTGAGACCAGGTCAACTCATCACAACACACTAGCCAGGGTGAGACTAGGTAAACTCATCAAAACACACTAGCCAGGGTGAGACCAGGTCAACTCATCACAATACACTAGCCAGGGTGAGACCAGGTCAACTCATCACAACACACTAGCCAGGATGAGACCAGTCAACTCATCACAACACACAAGCCAGGGTGAGACTAGGTCAACTCATCACAACACACAAGCCAGGGTGAGACTAGGTCAACTTATCACAACACCCTAGCCACTGTGAGACTACGTCAACTCATCACAACACCCTAGCCAGGGTGAGACCAGGTCAACTCATCACAACACACTAGCCAGGGTGAGACCAGGTCAACTCATCACAACACACTAGCCAGGGTGATACCAGGTCAACTCATCACAACACAGTAGCCAGGGTGAGACCAGGTCAACTCATCACAACACACTAGCCAGGGTGAGACCAGGTCAACTCATCACAACACCCTAGTCAGGGTGAGACTAGGTCAACTCATCACAACACATTAGCCAGGGTGAGACTAGGTCAAGTCATCACAACACACTATCCAGAGTGTGACTAGGTCAACTCATCACAACAACCTAGCCAGGGTGAGACCAGGTCAACTCATCACAACACACTAGCTAGGGTGAGACTAGGTCAAGTCATCATAACACACTCTAGGGTGAGACTAGGTCAACTCATCACAACACTAGCCAGGGTGAGACCAGGTCAACTCATCACAACACCCTAGCCAGGGTGAGACTAGGTCAACTCATCACAACACACTAGCCAGTGTGAGACCAGGTCAACTCATCACAACACCCTAGCCAGGGTGAGACTAGGTCAACTCATCACAACACCCTAGTCAGGGTGAGACTAGGTCAACTCATCACAACACATTAGCCAGGGTGAGACTAGGTCAAGTCATCACAACACACTATCCAGAGTGAGACTAGGTCAACTCATCACAACACCCTAGCCAGGGTGAACCAGGTCAACTCATCACAACAACCTAGCCAGGGTGAAACCAGGTCAACTCATCACAACACACTAGCTAGGGTGAGACTAGGTCAAGTCATCATAACACACTAGCTAGGGTGAGACTAGGTCAACTCATCACAACACTAGCCAGGGTGAGACCAGGTCAACTCATCACAACACCCTAGCCAGGGTGAGACTAAGTCAACTCATCACAACACACTAGCCAGTGTGAGACCAGGTCAACTCATCACAACACCCTAGCCAGGGTGAGACTAGGTCAACTCATCACAACACACTAGTCAGGGTGAGACTAATTCAACTCATCACAACACATTATACAGAGTGAGACTAGGTCAACTCATCACAACACACTAGCCAGGGTGAACCAGGTCAACTTATCACAACAACCTAGCCAGGGTGAGACCAGGTCAAGTCATCACAACACACTAGCCAGGGTGAGACCAGGTCAAGTCATCATAACACACTAGCTAGGGTGAGACTAGGTCAACTCATCACAACACTAGCCAGGGTGAGACCAGGTCAACTCATCACAACAGACTAGCCAGGGTGAGACCAGGTCAACTCATCAGAGCACCCTAGCCAGGGTGAGACTAGGTCAACTCATCACAACACACTAGCCAGGGTGAGACCAGGTCAACTCATCACAACACCCTAACCAGGGTGAGACCAGGTCAACTCATCACAGCACACTAGCCAGGGTGAGACCAGGTCAACTCATCACAACATACTAGCCAGGGTGAGACCAGGTCGACTTATCACAGCACACTAGCCAGGGTGAGACCAGGTCAACTCATCACAACATACTAGCCAGGGTGAGACCAGGTCAACTCATCACAACATACTAGCCAGGGTGAGACCAGGTCAACTCATCACAACATACTAGCCAGGGTGAGACCAGGTCAACTCATCACAGCACACTAGCCAGGGTGAGACCAGGTCAACTCATCACAGCACACTAGCCAGGGTGAGACCAGGTCAACTCATCACAAATCACAAAACATCGGAAACCAAACTACATATACGCTTATTCTCCAGAAACGGTAAACTCGTATGGGTTATTCAGCACATGGAGTTGCGGAAGCGTGATCCTTAGATCGGTAAATGCTCTTTCTTCCTCATTTTCCTCTTCTTCTCCCCCTCCTCCTCCTCCTCCTCTCCTTCCTCCTCCTCCTCAACATCACACATCTCCACTCTACTAAGTCCACTACAATCCATCATTAACACACATCGTAAGAGGCGTAAAGCTGAGTTTCATCTGTAATTACTTGTAATTAAGCTTAGAAACAAAGGTAATGAAATTTCCACTTTAATGAGTTTTAATTAAGCTCTGAGAGCCAAAAGGAAATAAATTTCCACATTACCTGGACTAAATGAAGCCCAAATGACTGTGCAAAGTCTCGTTTCTCTCTCTATGTCCCCTCTTCCCTCCCTCTCTCACTGCCCTTTCTCTCCATCTCTCACTGCCCCTTCGCTCCCTCACTACTCTCTCGTTTTTAAGCTCGCTTCCAAACATTGATCTTGAGCATGTGCGGGTGTTGGTGGAGGTGCAGATGTTGATGGTGGAGGTGCAGATGTTGATGGTGTGTTGGTGGTGGTGGTGCAGATGTTAATGGAGTGTTGGTGGTGGTGGTGCAGATGTTGATGGTGTGTTGGCGGTGATGCAGGTGTTGATGGTGTGTTGGTGGTGCAGGTGTTGATGGTGTGTGGTGGTGCAGGTGTTGATGGTGTGTGTTGGTGCAGATGTTGGTGTGTGGTGGTGCAGGTGTTGATGGTATGTGGTGGTGCACATGTTGATGGTGTGTGGTGGTGCAGATGTTGATGGTGGTGGTGCAGATGTCGCTGATGGTGATCCAGATGTTGATGGTGGTGGTGCAGGTGTTGATGGTATGTGGTGGTGCAGATGTTGATGGTGTGGTGGTGCAGATGTTGATGGTGTGGTGGTGCAGATGTTGATGGTGTGGTGGTGCAGATGTTGATGGTGGTGGTGCAGATGACGCTGATGGTGATCCAGATGTTGATGGTGTGTTGGAGGTGGTGCAGATGTTGATGGTGAGATGGTGTGTGGTGGTGCAGGTGTTGATGGTGTGTGGTGGTGGTGCAGGTGTTGATGGTGTGTGGTGATGCAGATGTTGATGGTGTGTGGTGGTGCAGATGTTGATGGTGTGTGGTGATGCAGATGTTAATGGTGTGTGGTGGTGCAGATGTTGATGGTGTGTGGTGGTGGTGGAGGTGTTGATGGTGTGTGGTGGCGCAGGTGTTGATGGTATGTGGTGGTGCAGGTGTTGGTGTGTGGTGGTGCAGAGGTTGATGGTGTGTGGTGGTGGTGGAGGTGTTGATGCTGTGTGGTGGCGCAGGTGTTGATAGTATGTGGTGGTGCAGATGCTGATGGTGTGTGGTGGTGGTGGTGTTGATGGTGTGGTGGCGCAGGTGTTAATGGTGTGCGGTGGTGCAGATGTTGGTGGTGTGTGGTGGTGGTGCAGGTGGTGGTGCAGGTGGTGGTGCAGGTGGTGGTGCAGGTGGTGGTGCAGGTGGTGGTGCAGGTGGTGGTGCAGGTGGTGGTGCAGGTGGTGGTGCAGGTGGTGGTGCAGGTGGTGGTGCAGGTGGTGGTGCAGGTGGTGGTGCAGGTGGTGGTGCAGGTGGTGGTGCAGCTGGTGGTGCAGCTGGTGGTGCAGGTGGTGGTGCAGCTGGTGGTGCAGCTGGTGGTGCAGGTGGTGGTGCAGCTGGTGGTGCAGCTGGTGGTGCAGGTGGTGGTGCAGCTGGTGGTGCAGCTGGTGGTGCAGCTGGTGGTGCAGGTGGTGGTGCAGCTGGTGGTGCAGCTGGTGGTGCATCTCCTGCAGTATTAATATTACATCTGAAGATGAAAAAGTCATATTTCTATATTATGAATCACAAATTGAACTAAATACAATACTGCGAGTGAACAAATACAGTACTGCAAGTGAACAAATACAGTACTGCAAGTGAACAAATACAGTACTGCGAGTGAACAAATACAGTACTGCGAGTGAACAAATACAGTACTGCGAGTGAACAAATACAGTACTGCGAGTGAACAAATACAGTACTGCGAGTGAACAAATACAGTACTGCGAGTGAACAAATACAGTACTGCGAGTGAACAAATACAATACTGCGAGTGAATAAACTGAACTAAAAAAATAAGCTTTTAATTCGGTGCCTAAAATGTAAATATAAATTGAGTAATTAGAAAAGTTTTTGGTAAAATAAAGAGAATTGTGATGTTATTATGACTTTCTTACCCCTGAGATACCATCTCTCACCCCTGAGATACCATCTCTCACCCCTGAGATACCATCTCTCACCCCTGAGATACCATCTCTCACCCCTGAGATACCATCTCTCACCCCTGAGATACCATCTCTCACCCCTGAGATACCATCTCTCACCCCTGAGATACCATCTCTCACCCGTGAGATACCATCTCTCACCCCTGAGATACCATCTGTCACCCCTGGTCTAACACATTACTGGAAACATACAGTACAAACAAGTTATAGAATAAGACACACGAGCAACACTTGGGTATGTTTAGTAGTGAAAGGTTTCACCTACACAACGGTCTTCTTCAGTAGAATACGAGGAAATACAATAGTGAAGACATAGTCCTGAGGTGATCAGTCCCCTAGCCTTGAAGAGTGACTAACTGCCTCTGTCTGATAACAACAACAACAGCAACTATAATAATAATAATAATAATAATAATAATAATAATAATAACACTAAGAACATTAATAATAATAATAATAATAATAATAATAATAATAATAAAAAGAAGGAAAAAAAGAATGAAGGAAGGAAAAAAGGAAGGAACGGAGGAATGAACGGAAAAAAATAAGAAAATAAAGATTTGCTGACGCAAGTAACGAGTTAATAAAGTTTTGCGAATTAGTAACGAAGGTTCGAGCCTCCCAAAAAACTGTCGTCTGAGGCGAAAAATTTACCAATCAGTCAACCAGCACCAAAACTTTATGGAATTTATTAAAGGCAACAAACTGCCAGAACTTTTGACTGAGTCCAAAACTGCTGAGATTACTCTGAGAAAGATCATGTGATCACTAGGACTCTGCTGAGAATTATTATAATTATTATTATTAATTTTACAATTATTATAAATTTCATTATTATCATTATTATTATTATTATTATTATTATTATTATTATCATTATTAATTTTATTATTATTATTTATATTATTATTATTATTATTAGATTTAGGACACTTTAGGCTTCATTTCACTCACTGGAAGCTTCGTAGTGGTAATGTTTTACTTACCAGGAGCTTCACTGATGGAAGGTTTCGCTCACCAGGAATTCTGTCAGTGCAATGTTTTGCTCACTGTGAGCAATGTTTCCCTCACAAGGAGCTTTAAAAATTCCATGTTTCACTCACCGGGAGCTTTACAGATGCAATGTTTCCCTCACTGGTAGCATTACTGATGCAATGTTTTGCTTATTAGGAACTTAACTGATGCAATTTTTCACTCAACAGACTTAGAAATGCAATGTTTCGCTTACCAGGAGCGTTATTGATGCAACATTTCACTCAGCAGGAGAGCTTTATTAATCCATAGTTTTACTCAGCAGGAGAGGCTTCATTAATTCATTATTTCGCTCGGGAGAGATTGATTGATGCAATGTTTCACTCAGCAGGTGCTTAATTGATGCAGTGTTTCACTCAGCATTGATGCAATGTTTCTCTCAGCAGAGGCTTTAGTAGTAAGATGCAATGTCTCACTCAAGCTTCATCGATCACCTAATGACTTCATACATCGATACATCCAGAAGTAAAGGACACAATGTATATATCCTGATGTGTATGCGCCGAGAGCAGCAGCGTATATACACCTGCATACGTGTATGTCACGTGCGTATACATTTTTATTATTTGTTATGAATTTGCGATTAAAAAAATATAAAAAAAAAATGTATATATTTTTAGTGAAGCTCTTAGGAACATAACCCTATTGTTCCCCTATGTTCTTCAGTTCATTTTAAGTTCTTTGTGCATTATTATCCTCAAACTGCTAACCGACAGCCCAAGATTGTAATCTACTCCCTCTTTGAAGGCATATATGACTTTGCCAATTCATCAGTTCCAGTATGCATCTGAAAACAAATGTGAGTTGGAATCCACAGGTGTACTCTGACTTCACTATCCACCATCTTACCATACCTGTGTCTGCCTTCTGACACAAGCATGCAAGTAGGTCACAATTGATATTCAAGGAGAAAAGAGCATTTATATTTGACAAAACGTCAGTTACAATTAAAGTGTCAACCTTAGATACATGGACGCATATGAGTGCGAGGAGTATGACAAACAATTCAGTTTGAAGGGTATAGAGGCCCAGTTATTGATGCGTGCTCCAATTTCTTTATGAGAGCCATCACTCTGTATGACAGCAGCATTACCAGCTGCACCAGTGGATTGGCGAACAGAAGCATCAACATACATAAAAAGTGAAAGAGTGTGCTGTGTGACCAAGGCATCAATACAGCTTAAGGCATCCTGCTTGGCTTCAGGGCGAAGCTTTGACTGTGATTTGAAAAGGCTTTTTTTTTGAGGGGGGAAGGGGGGTTAAAAGGAGGGATAGTGGTTTGGAACGGGGTGATTTACCATGGAGCTGGAAAGTGTCGCTGATGCCTTACTCGGCATTGGTCATGTATCTGGTTCATGCGGAGGTCAGTTCGAGTTTTTATGATCCAACTAGAGGAGTGCTCGCCAGTGCTGAGGAAAGTCAGGAGGGTTCCTCTGCAAGGGTTGAAATGAGTTTGCTTGAGCATATTGACCCCAAATAGGACATTTCTTTCAGTCACACGATCTCTGATGCTTGGAATATCAAACTCTTTCCACATGTTTAGAATTTTGGCAGTACGAGGGCTTCGTAAGATGATCCTTACTTCGTTCTGCAATTTTTCCAGCCCTCCAACCTTCCAGTCCGACGCAAGAGCAAGTAGTGGCGCAGCATAATCAACCACTGATTTAATATAAGCAAAATACACCATTTTCACACTTTTACAATTAGCATCATACCTGGGGTGAAAACCTGCCACAACTTTAAGTGCTCTCAGCCTTTGCATCGTCAACAAAGTCTTGTTACATTAAGTCCAAGTAGTAGGACCTTAAAATCTAGATACCTGTATCTGGTTACATACTCTAGCCAAGACCCATTATGCAACTGAATCCTGCGGACTGCACCTCTCTGTCCTGGAGGACATCTGTTAAGTATCTTTGCTTTCATAGTAGAGATAATCAGTCCCGGGTCCTGACACGAGGCTAGTACATGATGAAGGATGCTTTAGGTGTTGGAGAATCCGGTGGTGTTAATCATTATGTTATCAGTAAAGCTAATCATATAATGATTAGACTGGCAAGGGATAGAATTAAGTAAAGCATTAATTAGTATATTGAATAAGGTGGGGACTGAGGACGCCTCCCTGTGGGGTTCTTAATTCAGTCTTTAGTTACATTTCTATGTCCCTGGAACAACACAGAAGATAGCTTCGACAGGAAGCCTTTAATCCGGCGGAGAAGCCATCCTCTCACATCCAATCTGTCAAGTTCACTAATGATTACATATCGGCTGGCTACATCAAAAGTAGATTTAAAATCAAGGAAGGTAGTGCAGGAGCTGTCAGCTTGCAGGGTGAGAAAGATGGTTATGTAGTGATGCACACTCCTTCCATGCATGAAACTATACAACCAAGAAGACAGAAATTGTTTGACTCTGTTCATGAACGACTGAAATCATCCTCTCATATGTTTTACACAAGCAGCTAGTAAGAGATATTGGGCGAAATGCATTTTGTTGATTGGGTTCTGGAATGGGAATGATGAGGCTATTGGTCCATGATTTAGGAAGCTCTCCAGTTATATATCTCATGTTATATAACTCAAGTGTCCCGTAGCTCGATCGCTAGCGCACTCACCTCACACACTGAGATCCGGAGTTCGAATCTCCTCAGGTACGGCTGGAAAACATTAGGGACGTGTTTCCACAGGATACCTGCTGTCCCTGTTCACCCATCAGTATAAAATGGGTGCCTGGGTGTTAGTCGACTGGTGTGGGTCGCATCCTGGGACAAAACTGACCTAATTTGCCCGAAATGCTCAGCATAACAAGTGGCTTTCTATTTAGTAGTGTGTCACTGATGTCAGCTAGGACTGTATACCTTGTAGATGTACTTGTAGAAATAAAGATATTATTATTATTATTATTATTATTATTATTATTATTATTATTATTATTATAATTATTATTATTAAAGGATTACCTGGAACTTGACATAGCAATCTAAGTATGCTGAAAGTAATATCATCCTTCCCAGGTGATGCGGATTTGCCCTTAGTGCAGCATCGAGCTCAAAGTTAGTGAGAGGAATGTTACAATCATCTTCCTTGTTTAGCATAAAACAAATCAAGTGTCTCCCTGTCATCATGTTTGTCCTTTAATTTCGTCTGTGTGGTACTAGAAACATGGTCATAACTAGAAGTAGCAGCCCATGCACCAACTCCCTAATGAATGAAGCTACAGAAAGGAAGGAAAGTGATTTCTTGTATAGTTAACATTAGTGTACCTATTATTGTAAGCTGATTCTCTCTTTAATGTTAATATAAATAATTCAGTATGCTTTATTCCTACTGTATCTCCTTTTATTGTAACTTTCACTGAGGTGAGTTACTTAGCTGTTTTAACTTTTAAGGTTTAAATAATAAGATATTACAACATTTTTTTTGTATATCCTGATTTTTTTGTATATCCTAAGTAATGTGCACTATGTATGATAATTGTACTTATGTATACCTGTACCTAAATCAACTTATTCATTCGCCCAGTGTAAAGAATGAGGGTACGCAATCTGACCAGTCCTGTTACCCTTAATTCTACATATATCCCTCCATGTCCGGCTGAGTGAGGGTGTCCGAGTTGAGACTAACGACCAAATGTTTCCCACTGTGTTTGCCGAGACTGTCTTACGCAGTCTGGCAGCAACAAGGGCAGTTTGAGAGAGCTTCAACATTTCAGGGGCACAATATGTGACAAGCAGCCGTAATGACAATCGTGTAGTCGATAAGCTTTAAACCTAATAAACCGCTCAGCGAGAAGTATAATTAGAGAGATATTCAGAAATAATGACACACTCAGAAAGAAGCATTTACAGCCAAACAAATAATTAGGAACCACTCGAAACCAGAAGTATAATTAGGGGCCATTCAGAACCAGCGGTATAATTAGGAACCATTCAGAATCAGAGGTATAATTAGGAACCATTCAGAATCAGAGGTATAATTAGAGATCATTTAGAACCAGAGTTATAATTAGGAACTACTCAAAACCAGAGGTATAATTAGGGACCATTCAAAATCACAGATATAATTAGGAACCACTCAGTACCAGAAGTATAATTAGGAACCATTCAGAACCAAAGCAAATGAAGGAGCCATTAAGAACCAAGGCAAATGAAGGAACCAAAACACTACGAAGGAGCCACTCAGAACGAAAATTATTATAAAGACACCAATCAGAACGAAAGTATCACGAAAGAACCAATCAGATTCAAAGTGCCATTAATGAACCACTCAGAAGCATATTAACACGAAGAAAAACTCAGATTATTATACACACTTCGTGCAGGACTAAAATCATCAACCTTGTAAAACACTAATATAATTTACACTCTATAAATCACTGAAATTTACATTTTGCAAAACAAAGAAAGAATTTACATTCTGTAAAACACTGAAATAATTTACTTTCTGCAAAAAAGTGAATAATTTACATTTTGTAAAACACCAAAAAAAAAAAAAATACTTTATGTAAAACACCGAAATAATTTACTTTCTGTAAAAAAATAAGTAATTTACTTTCTGTAAAAAATTAAATAATTTACTTTCTGTAAAATACTATAATTTACATTGTGTAAAACACTGAAATAATTTACTTTTGTAAAATGCTGAATTATTTACATACAGTAAGAAAAATAATACATTATGTAAAACACAAAACTCATTTACAGGCTGCACAGCGTAAAGCAACACACAAACGTCACACAACGAACAATAACAAAAAAGTCTGGCAACAGATTCCCAGGTAACGTCAGTGGAGAAGCAAGAGATTAAAAGTAGGAACACTTCAGTCTGGAGGTCCCAAGGTGGTAATTGCAGTGATGTATAACCCACCATAGAACAGCAGGAGACCAAGGTAAGAGTACGATGAGAGTAACAGAGCGATGGTTGACACATTGGCTGAAGTGGTAAGAAGGGCTCATGCGAGCATGGCAAAGCTACTGATCATGGGTGACTTCAACCACAAGAAAATTGATTGGGAGAACTTGGAACCACATGGGGGCCAAGAAACGTGGAGGGCTACGATGACGGAGGTGGTACTGGAAAACTTCATGTACCATCAAGTAAGAGACACTACTAAAGAGAGAGGAGAAGATAAACCAGCGAGACTGGACCTAGTATTCACCTTTCTCAGTAGTAGTAACCAGTTACCAGTAACCAGTGTACCAGTAGATGACTCACTACCAACCGTCTCTGCCTGAGTCACTGGCTGTATTCATATTGTTGCTGACCTAGCAGGATTTCAAGCGCCCCCTCGCCCATGGGCACTCCTTAGTCAGTCTAGCCAAGGGGCAGAGAGAGGCAGGTTCGGCTGTGGCGCCCTTCCACATACTTCAGTTACAATATACGTACTTCCAGCCTACGTGAGTATTTTTACCCAATCCACGTGTTCGAACTCCCACATGATAAATGGTGGCACCGGTGTGGAGCGTGGATTTAAGTTTTTACGGGTAATTCAAGACGTTAGAAGACTGTGAGTAGCCGGCAGGGTCAAAGGTGAACCGTCTCACCCACCAGCTACTCCCCTCACAACCTCCAGCCTGCAAGCCTGTTACAGCCGTTTTTTCAAGCTTCCTGGCTTAGTTCGTGTGCTAATTGCTTCAATCTCCGAGGGGTTGACCCGGATTTTGCAATTAAGCCAGTCAGTAAGCCAGACTGTGGAAGTGAACGCCAGTCAGCCTATCATCCAGCCTGTCTCCTGTCATCCACCTGCTCTTCCGTGCTGTGTGCATCGTTACACGTCTTCCAGTCAGCCATTCTCGTGGGTTAAGCCAGTCAGCCAACCCAGCTTCTAACCCAGCTGAGAGAGAGAAGTAAGCCACGCAAGTTCAGAGCCTCTGAAGTATCGTCTCATGTATCGCTTTGTGCTCCCAGTTGGATGCTAAGCGTGGTTTTCACCATTCCTGTGGCATAGAGTGGCTTATCAAGCCACCTTCGTGGGTAGTGAGTGGAGTGCGCGCCAGAGCGCCAGCGAGAGTCATCTCACCCACCGCTATACACTCTCCCTCCACCCACCCACCACTAACCACCCACCACCAGCCACCCACCCATCTACCTGTGGCTGTTTGCACCCTTGTACCGGGTCCTAATACTGTTTTGGCTCACATAATTGGTCAAGAGATGTAGCTGAGCGCCGATGATAAAGCCAATTATGCGAGTTCACCGAGAAAGCGCATTTCTTCACGACGACAGTGTGAGTGTCGGCGTCATCACCGCGCAGGACAACCTTCCTCATCACCAGTCATCACTGTCGACTACTACAGACTTCAGTGATAAATTTCTGTTTAGAGACATTTTTCTTGCTTTTAAAGACATTTGCGTGTGTGAGACATTTATAGTGAATTTCTTGTGTACTCTAAACCTTGTGTTTTCAGTGTAGACTCAGTGTTTCTTTGACTCGTTATTTTTGCCATATTTTTCAGTGTTATCGCTCATTTTTTGCCTTATGTCCTTGAGTAAGTTCCCTGAGATCATGTCCCAGTCACTTTTGAATGTTCACTTAGTGTATCATGCCAGTCAAAGTCAATATGAATCAGTCCACAGTACCAACATTCCCTTACTGACTGAAAGACAATACCTAGCCCTTGAGCAATGTGTTTGTTCTCACAGCTTGTATCTGAGATTTGTTAAAGTGCTGCGAAATGTGAAGTTCAGATTAAGTTCCTATAGATCCGTGAATTACTTATTAACGTAGCCGAGCGGTCAGGCACTAGTATACTGTCACTCCTGTCTGGACTAGCCATCATGCATGCAGGATAGTGCGACTACTATCCTTGCGATGGCGACTTGTTCAAGTATTCGTTCCTTCCCAGGGGACGCTTTGAGAAGAACTTTACTTGCAACGAGTTATGCCATCTCTTGCTGATGCCACAAGCCGTTGCAGAAAGACGTTTCTGTGGCTAGTGTGCTCACTTGAGTGTTTGTTGTCGTGTTTCAGATTGTGATCCCATCCTAGTTGACAGTAATCAGTGCATTGTAAGAAGTTATTTCTCGAGTAACTTTCACATGTTAACGCTTGTAAGTGTAGTTTCTTTATAGTTGATACCTCGTGTCACTGTGTGCGACTCAGAATAACCGGGGGGAGTCATCCACTCCACCGAGTTTGTTCATTCCTCCAGTAAGAAAGAACCGATACCTTGTATTCTGTATAGATGAATAATTACAGTATCAACTTATCAGTATTCAAGAATTTTTTTTTTTTGTGTTCACGTTCTCTTCGAGTTCTGAGAGTTAACAGTCTAGATTTGAGTGCACCGAATCTGCCTTTCTGTTAAACACTCTTTCTTTGTATATATTCCTTCCTCAGAATCCGTAGATCACACGAATACAGATCGATCGATCAATTTTTTTTTTATCACTTGTAATCTCAACGTTGAGTTTCATTCGATGAGTTGTGCTATATTATACCTTGTATTGCATTACAGTTTCAGTTACGTAAGCTTCCATTCCAATGTTCTACTTATGTATGTTATAATGTTTAATTGTTGTGTACTTTGACATTGTATAGAATCAGCCCAAGCCGTATACCTGCCATCTCTAGTTTGTATTAGTTGTATGTCGGGACGACATACGTTAGCGTCGCCGAGCTCTCAGTAGTAGTAACTAGTTACCAGTAACCAGTGTACCAGTAGATGACTCACTACCAACCGTCTCTGCCTGAGTCACTGGCTGTATTCATATTGTTGCTGAACTAGCAGGATTTCAAGCGCCCCCTCGCCCATGGGCACTCCTTAGTCAGTCTAGCCAAGGGGCAGAGAGAGGCAGGTTCGGCTGTGGCGCCCTTCCACATACTTCAGTTACAATATACGTACTTCCAGCCTACGTGAGTATTTTTACCCAATCCACGTGTTCGAACTCCCACATGATACCTTGAATAGAGCAGATATTGTGGACATCACATATGAAAGACCCCTTGGGCCAGCGATCATGTAGTTTTAAGATTCGAATACACAGTAGAGCTACAAGTGGAGGGGGAAACAAGAAGAGTCAGACGAATTAAGCTAAACTACAAGAAGGGTACGACGCGGGAATGAAGAACTTCCTGAATGGGGTTCAGTGAGATAGAGAACTAGCAGGGAAGTCAGGAAACGAGATGATGGAATATGTGACAACAATATACAAGGAAGCTGAGGACAGGTTTGTACCCAAGGGTAACAGGAATAATGAAAAAGCCAGGATGAGCCCACGATTCACCCAAAGGTGCAGGGAGGCCAAAACCAAGTGTGCTAAGGAATGGAAGAATTATAGAAGGCACAGGACCCAGGAGAATAAGGAGAGCAGTCGTAGAGCCAGAAATGGCTGTGCACAGGTAAGAAGGGAGGCCCAACGACAATATGAAAATGACATAGCAGCGAAAGCCAAATCTGACCCGAAGCTGTTGTACGGCAACATCAG
Source organism: Cherax quadricarinatus (assembly GCF_038502225.1). NCBI lineage: Eukaryota > Metazoa > Arthropoda > Malacostraca > Decapoda > Parastacidae > Cherax > Cherax quadricarinatus. The sequence continues at coordinate 41,758,171 of NC_091302.1, read as the reverse complement.
GAGGAAAACAACAGTCAAGGACCAGGTAATCAGGCTAAGAAAGGAAAGGAGAGGCCAGAAGAAACGACCACGAAGTATGTGAGGAACTCAACAGGAGATTCAAAGAAGTGTTCACAGAGGAGACAGAAGCGACTCCAGAAAGACAGAGAGGTGGGGTACACCACCAAGTGCTGGACACAATACATACAACCGAGGAAGAAGTGAAGATTACCTGAGGTATGGAAGATTGCAAATGTAGTCCCAATTTAAAAAAAAAGGAGACACACAAGAGGCACTAAACTATAGACCAGTGTCACTGACATGTATAGTATGCAACGTCATGGAGAAGATTATCAGAAGAGTGGTGGAACACCTAGAAACAAATGAGCTTATCAACAACAGTCAACATGGTTTCAGGGACGGGAAATCCTGTGTCACAAACCTACTGGAGTTCTATGACAGGGTGATAGCAGTAAGAGACAGAGGGGTGGGTAGATTGCATTTTCTTGGACTGTAAGAAGGCGTTTGACACAGTTCCACACAAGAGATAAGTGCAAAAACTGGAGGACCAGGTAGGGATGACAGGGAAGGCACTACAATGGATCAGGGAATACCTGTCAGGAAGACAGCAGCGAGTCATGGTACGCGGCGAGGTGTCAAAATGGGCACCTGTGACGAGTGGGGTTCCACAGGGGTCAGTCCTAGGACCGGTGCTGTTTCTGGTATTTGTAAACGACATGACGGAAGGAATAGACTCTGAAGTGTCCTTGTTTGCAGATGATGTGAAGTTGATGAGAAGAATTCAATCGAACGAGGACCAGGAAGAACTACAAAGGGATCTGGACAGGCTGCAAACCTGGTCCAGCAATTGGCTCCAGGAGTTCAACCCCACCAAGTGAAAAGTCATGAAGATTGGGGAAGGGTCAAGAAGACCGAAGACGGAGTACAGTCTAGGGGGCAAGAGACTACAAACCTCACTCAAGGAAAAAGATCTTGGGGTGAGTATAACGCTAGGCACATCTCCTGAAGCGCACATCAACCAAATAACTGCTGCAGCATATGGGCGCCAAGCAAACCTCAGAACAGCATTCCGACATCTTAATTAGGAATCGTTCAGGACCCTGTACACTGTGTACGTTAGGCCCATATTGGAGCATGCGGCATCAGTTTGGAACCCACCTCTAGCCAAGCACGTAAATAAACTAGAGAAAGTGCGAAGGTTTGCAACAAGACTAGTCCCAGAGCTAAGTGGTATGTCCTACGAGGAGAGGGTAAGGGAATTGACAAGGTGGACAGAGACAGAATGTTCCAGAGATGGGACACAGCAACAAGGGGACACAGTTGGAAGTTGAAGATACAGATGAATCACAGGGATGTATTTCTTCAGTTACAGTGGAATAGTTTGGGAAAGTTATGAAGACTAGGGAAGGGTAAAGAAGACCGCAGACGGAGTACAGTCTAGGGGGCCGGAGACTACAAACCTCACTCAAGGAAAAAGATCTTGGGATGAGTAAAACACCAGGCACATCTGATGCACACATCAACCAAATAACTGCCGTAGCATATGGGGGCCTAGCAAACATAACATACTGGAGTGAGAGATATGGGAGGAAATGTAAAATAAACCCAGTGAGGAGCAGGTGTGCGGTGGTGACAATAAGGGAACACTGTATCAACATCCGAGGTCCCAGACTTTTCAACATCTTACCAGAATATATCAGAAACATGCTGCAACAAGTGTAGAAGCCTTCAAGAGGCAACTGAACAAGTATGTTCACCAGGTGCCAGATCAACCAGGCTGTGATGGGTATGTGGGGCAGCCGGCCAAGCAAGCACCAGACGAGCCTGGCTCAAGGCTGGGCTCAGAGAGTAGATAAACTCTCAAAACTCATCAAAGGTATAGCAAAGGGGAAGCGATGTAGTGGAGGCAGGATCCACTCATAGCTTTAAGCAGAGATATGAAAAAGCTCATGGTGCAGGGAGAGTGACCCAGTAGCGACCAGTGAAGAGGAGGGGCCAGGAGCTGTGACTCGACCCCTGTAACTACAACTAGGTGAGTACACACATACAACAGGCCTAGTGTCTAATCGACATGTGCCTAGGACAAAATGGTAATTAACAAACACAGACACAGACACAGGCCAGGACGAATGAAGCCAAACTACAAGAAAGGGGACTACACAGGAATGAGGAACTTCCAGAACGGGGTTCAGTGGGACACAGAACTGGCAGGAAAGCCAGTTAATGAGATGATGGAATATGTAGCAACAAAATGCAAGGAGGCTGAGGAGAGGTTTGTACCCAAGGGTAACAGGAATAATGAAAAAGCCAGGACGAGCCCATGGTTTACCCAAAGTTGCAGGGAGGCAAAAACCAAGTGTGATAGGGAATGGACGAAATATAGAAGGCAAAGGGCCCAGGAGAATAAGGAGAGCAGTCGTAGGGCCAGAAACGAATATGCACAGATAAGAAGGGAGGCCCAAAGACAATATGAAAATGACATAGCAGCGAAAGCCAAATCTGACCCGAAACTGTTGTACAGCCACATCAGGAGGAAAACAACAGTCAAGGACCAGGTAATCAGGCTAAGGAAGGAAGGAGCAGAGACAACAAGAAATGACCATGAAGTATGTGAGGAACTCAACAAGATATTCAAAGAAGTGTTCACAGAGGAGACAGAAGGGACTCCAGAAAGACGGAGAGGTGGGGCACACCACCATGTGCTGGACACAGTGCACACAACCGAGGAAGAAGTGAAGAGGCTTCTGAGTGAGCTAGATACCTCAAAGGCAATGGGGCCAGATAACATCTCCCCATGGGTATTGAGAGAGGGAGCAGAGGCGCTGTGTGTACCCCTAACAACAATATTCAATACATCTATCGAAACAGGGAGATTGCCTGAGGCATGGAAGACAGCAAATGTAGTCCCAGTCTTTAAAAAAGCAGACAGACATGAAGCATTGAATTACAGACCAGTGTCACTGACATGTATAGTATGCAAAATCATGGAGAAAATTATCAGGAGAAGAGTGGTGGAACACCTAGAAAGGAATGATCTCATCAACAGCAGCCAACATGGTTTCAGGGACGGGAAATCCTGTATCACAAACCTACTGGAGTTCTATGACATGGTGACAGCAGTAAGACAAGAGATAGAGGGGTGGGTGGATTGCATATTCTTGGACTGCAAGAAGGCGTTTGACACAGTTCCACACAAGAGATTGGTGCAAAAACTGGAGGACCAAGCAGGGATAACAGGGAAGGCACTACAATGGATCAGGGAATACTTGTCAGGAAGACAGCAGCGAGTCATGGTACGTGGCGAGGTGTCAGAGTGGGCACCTGTGACCAGCGGGGTCCCACAGGGGTCAGTCCTAGGACCAGTGCTGTTTCTGGTATTTGTGAACGACATGACGGAAGGAATAGACTCTGAGGTGTCCCTGTTTGCAGATGACGTGAAGTTGATGAGAAGAATTCACTCGATCGAAGACCAGGCAGAACTACAAAGGGATCTGGACAGGCTGCAGACCTGGTCCAGCAATTGGCTCCTGGAGTTCAACCCCACCAAGTGCAAAGTCATGAAGATTGGGGAAGGGAAAAGAAGACCGCAGACGGAGTACAGTCTAGGGGGGCCAGAGAATACAAACCTCACTCAAGGAAAAAGATCTTGGGGTGAGTATAACACCAGGCACATCTCCTGAAGCAAACATCAACCAAATAACTGCTGCAGCATATGGGCGCCTAGCAAACCTCAGAACAGCATTCCGACATCTTAATAAGGAATCGTTCAGGACCCTGTACACCGTGTACGTTAGGCCCATATTGGAGTATGCGGCACCAGTTTGGAACCCACACCTAGCCAAGCACGTAAAGAAACTAGAGAAAGTGCAAAGGTTTGCAACAAGACTAGTCCCAGAGCTAAGAGGTATGTCCTACGAGGAGAGGTTAAGGGAAATCAACCTGACGACACTGGAGGACAGGAGAGATAGGGGGGACATGATAACGACATACAAAATACTGAGAGGAATTGACAAGGTGGACAAAGACAGGATGTTCCAGAGATTGGACACAGTAACACGGGGACACAGTTGGAAGTTGAAGACACAGATGAATCACAGGGATGTTAGGAAGTATTTCTTCAGCCACAGAGTAGTCAGTAAGTGGAATAGTTTGGGAAGCGATGTAGTGGAGGCAGGATCCATACATAGCTTTAAGCAAAGGTATGATAAAGCTCACGGTTCAGGGAGTGACCTAGTAGCGATCAGTGAAGAGGCGGGGCCAGGAGCTCTGACTCGACCCCCGCAACCTCAGCTAGGTGAGTACAACTAGGTGAGTACACACACACACACACACACACACACACACACTTCACACACACAAACTTCACACACACACACACACTCACACACACACACAAACACATACACACACACACACACCAACACACACACACACACACACACACACTGAACGGGGTTCAGTGGGACAGAGAACTGGCAGGGAAGCCAGTTAATGAGATGATGGAATATGTAGCAACAAAATTCAAGGAGGCTGAGGAGAGGTTTGTACCCAAGGGTAACAGGAATAATGAAAAAGTCAGGATGAGCCCATGGTTCACCCAAAGGTGCAGGGAGGCAAAAACCAAGTGTGCTAGGAAATGAAAGAAATATAGAAGGCAAAGGACCCAGGAAAATATGGAGAGCAGTCGTAGAGCCAGAAAAGAATATGCACAGATAAGAAGGGAGGCCCAAAGACAATATGAAAATGACATAGCAGCGAAAACCAAATCTGACCCGAAACTGTTATACAGCCACCTCAGGAGGAAAGCAACAGTCAAGGACCAGGTAATCAGGCTAAAGAAGGAAGGAGGAGAGACAACAAGAAATGACCATGAAGTATGTGAGGAACTCAACAAGATATTCAAAGAAGTGTTCACAGAGGAGACAGAAGAGGCTCCAGAAAGACGGAGAGGTGGGGCACACCACCATGTGCTGGACACAGTGCACACAACCGAGGAAGAAGTGAAGAGGCTTCTGAGTGAGCTAGATACCTCAAAGGCAATGGGGCCAGATAACATCTTACCATGGGTATTGAGAGAGGGAGCAGAGGCACTATGTGTACCCCTAACAACAATATTCAATACATCTATCGAAACAGGGAGATTGCCTGAGGCATGGAAGACAGCAAATGTAGTCCCAATCTTTAAAAAAGGAGACAGACATGAAGCACTAAACTACAGACCAGTGTCACTGACATGTATAGTATGCAAAATCATGGAGAAGATTATCAGGAGAAGAGTGGTGTAACACCTAGAAAGGAATGATCTCATCAACAGCAGCCAACATGGTTTCAGGGACGGGAAATCCTGTGTCACAAACCTACTGGAGTTCTATGACATGGTGACAGCAGTAAGACAAGAGATAGAGGGGTGGGTGGATTGCATTTTCTTGGACTGCAAGAAGGCGTTTGACACAGTTCCACACAAGAGATTGGTGCAAAAACTGGAGGACCAAGCAGGGATAACAGGGAAGGCACTACAATGGATCAGGGAATACTTGTCAGGAAGACAGCAGCGAGTCATGGTTCGTCGCGAGGTGTCAGAGTGGGCACCTGTGACCAGCGGGGTCCCACAGGGGTCAGTCCTAGGACCAGTGCTGTTTCTGATATTTGTGAACGACATGACGGAAGGAATAGACTCTGAGGTGTCCCTGTTTGCAGATGACGTGAAGTTGATGATAAGAATTCACTCGATCGAAGACCAGGCAGAACTACAAAGGGATCTAGACAGGCTGCAGACCTGGTCCAGCAATTGGCTCCTGGAGTTCAACCCCACCAAATGCAAAGTCATGAAGATTGGGGAAGGGCAAAGAAGACCGCGTTCAGGACCCTGTACCCCGTGTACGTTAGGCCCATATTGGAGTATGCGGCACCAGTTTGGAACCCACACCTAGCCAAGCACGTAAAGAAACTAGAGAAAGTGCAAAGGTTTGCAACAAGACTAGTCCCAGAGCTAAGAGGTATGTCCTACGAGGAGAGGTTAAGGGAAATCAACCTGACAACACTAGAGGACAGGAGAGATAGGGGGGGACATGATAACGACATACAAAATACTGAGAGGAATGTTCCAGAGTTTGGACACAGTAACACGGGGACACAGTTGGAAGTTGAAGACACAGATGAATCACAGGGATGTTAGGAAGTATTTCTTCAGCCACAGAGTAGTCAGTAAGTGGAATAGTTTGGGAAGCGATGTAGTGGAGGCAGGATCCATACATAGCTTTAAGCAGAGGTATGATAAAGCTCACGGTTCAGGGAGAGTGACCTAGTAGCGATCAGTGAAGAGGCGGGACCAGGAGCTCGGACTCGACCCCTGCAACCTCAACTAGGTGAGTACAACTAGGTGAGTACACACACACCAACACACACACACACACACACACACTCACACACACACACACACCAGGCCCGGTGGCCTGGTGGCTAAAACTCCCGCTTCACACACGGAGGGCCCGGGTTCGATTCCCGGCGGGTGGAAACATTTCGACACGTTTCCTTACACCTGTTGCCCTGTTCACCTAGCAGCAAATAGGTACCTGGGTGTTAGTCGACTGGTGTGGTTCGCTTCCTGGGGGACAAGATTAAGGACCCCAATTGAAATAAGTTAGACAGTCCTCGATGACGCACTGACTTTCTTGGGTTATCCTGGGTGGCTAACCCTCCGGGGTTAAAAATCAGAACGAAATCTTATCTTATCTTATCTAGTGTCTAATCGACATGTGCCTAGGACAAAATGGTAACTAACACACACACACACACACACACACACACACAGACATACACACACACACAGGCCTAGTGTCTAATCGACATGTGCCTAGGACAGAATGGACAGAATGGTAACTAACACACACATACACGCACGCACGCATGTACAACAGGCCTAGTTCTAATCAACATGTGCGTAGGACAAAATTGTAAATAACACACACACACACACACACACACACACACACACACACACACACACACACACACAAACTTACACATACACATACAGAGATCCATACATAGCTTTAAGATGAGGTGTGATAAAGCTCATGGAGGAGGAAGAGTGACCTAGTAAGGACTAGTGAAGAGGCGGGACCAGATGTGACTCGACCCCTGCAACCACATCTAGGTGAGTACACACATACACACCCACCCACATATACACATAATATATATTTATGCATATGTGTGTTTATATATATATATATATATATATATATATTATATATATATATATATATATATATATATATATATATATATATATATATATATATATATATATATATATATATATATATATATATATATATATGTCGCGCCGAATAGGTAAAACTGATCAGTTAGCAAGAACTCATTTAAAATTAAGTCTTTTCTAGAATTTTCTCTTATACGTTTAAATATATACTTTTTCATTATGTTAATGTAAAAATTAATAATTTTGTTTCATAAGAACCCTAGAAAACTTAACTATCCTTGTTTTAACAAGCGAAATGTAATTTAGTCTAATCCAACTAAATATATTTTAGATAAGTTTACAATAATTTAATAATAAACAAACACAATGAAATACATTTTTTTCGTTAGGGTCAGAATGATTTTTCAAAATTATTGCATACACAAATTTTAGCTTACCTTATTCGGCAAGAAGAGCTTTGATATTTAAGCCAAAATCGCAAGCTTTACCTATTCCGCACGGCACATATATATATATCCAAAAAAATTGGGAGGAAAAAAAAAGGGGGGGGGGTAAAGGGAGGAGAGGGCAAGTGTCTATTGACAAGTGCCTTTGACAACTGGTAACATACGCACGTTTGCGGATGCAAAAATTTGAGCAGAACAAACAATAACTGCAAATCCTCTAACAAGATGATCTGAAGAAACTGAGCGAATGGAGATAAATGTAGATAAATACCATGTGATGTAAACGGAAAGAAAAATCAGGTCACGTAAAGAATTCAAACTGTGTGAGAAAATATTGAAAATATCGGACTTAGAGTGAGGGAACCAGTAATTATTTAAACAGCAATAAAAAAAACCTTTCCTTTGAAGATTATATAAATGAACTTGAGAATAACTCGAGCTACCATGCTGAATTATAAAATAATTCTCAAAAACGTGGAAAAATGCTAAAACTGGAATATTCGGAGGACGTGTGGTGCTTGCAACCTTAAAAATATTATTGGTAAGTTAATATAAAAAAAATCACAGAGGTACAAAATGGTTACCAGGTTCAAACATGATGAATCTTGAAAGGCTGAATAGAAAGAAAAGAGAAGACATGATAACCACATGTAAGATCTTATAAAAAAAGTCATAGAGGATTAGATAATGATCACGATCGTAGTACTTGCAACAGCAAAGGAGCCAAGGCGTTACTAAAAGTTTTTCTTCGTAAATACAACCATTGTATAACAATCAATCTTCGTAAATACAACCACTGTATAAGATTCTTCGTAAATACAACCATTGTATAACAATCAATCTTCGTAAATACAACCACTGTATAAGATTCTTCGTAAATACAACCACTGTATAAGAATATTCGTAAATACAACCACTGTATAAGAATCTTCGTAAATACAACCACTGTATAAGAATCCTCATAAATGCCACTGTATAACAATTAATCTTGGTAAATACAACCACTGTATAACAATCATACAGAAGAGGGCAGCAGCACGCTGCTATAATCATTTGGTCCTTCCCTCAAGAAAGATCATTTCAAACACTTAAGAGAAAATTAACTTCTGCTCCTGTTCTCAGATTTACTGACTCTGTGAAGCTCTTCATTATGACAACTGATGCCAGTCTCTCCGGCTTAGGCGCAGCTCTTGCGTGAAATATAGATGGTAAACATAATCCATTAGCATCCGCTAGCAGACTTCTGATCGAAAGGAACCATGCAGTAGCTGAACATTGGACACTGAACTTTTAAGCATTTCCATAACATAATTTACCAGCACCCAGTACCTTGACACTGAACTTTTAACCTTTCCCCTAATATAATTTACCATCATTCCGTACCTATCTCAACAGACTGCGCACCGCTTACTCCTATGTTTCAGAGTAATAAACATACTTTGGCCAGGTTAGCGAGGTCGGCTTTGATCATTTAGGAAAATGGTTCTACTTTTGAGCACCAATTGCTGTCGTTGATGCCTCTGTCAAACCATTTAGGAGCTATCGTTGATGACCTCTTGCAGCGGAAGAGACGCTGAAACTGCTCAACGAGCAGATCCTGTTTTGACTAATGTTATGTGTTTGTGGCTCTGGGGATTATTTCTCCCGGCCACCAGACTTCTAGGTTCCTAGGTTGGAAAGGAAATATTACAGGGGGGAAAAAAGTTAGTGAACTCTTGGAGTCAGTCACAAGGAAGGGACGAAGGTTAGAGCCCTGAGTAAAAAGAGCGTCAGCTCTAGGACCCAGTCAGTGAGGTCGCTGTCGCCAGCTTTAAAGGCGATCGTTTACATGGCAAATTGAGGCGGGTCTTTGTCTGGGGGATTATGGCAGCATATTAAAGGTGACATGGTCACCCCGGCGCCCGCTGATTACCATGGCAACCAGCCCAGAAAATGGTGATGGTGGGTTCTGGAGCAGCCATGCTGGTAGTCATAGAGATGCTGATGGAGGAGATGGGGTAATGGTGGGGAGGGTAAGGAGGGGGAGGATAAGGGTCGGAAGGGAGGGGGAGGAGAGGGGTGGGAAGGGGAAGGAAGGTGGAGGAAGTTAGCCCAGCTAAAATATGGTGATAGTAATGTGTACTCACCTAGTTGTGGTTGCAGGGGTCGATTCACAGCTCTTGGCCCCCGCCTCTTCACTGGTCGCTACTAGGTCATTCTTCCTGCTCCATGAGCTTATCATACCTCTTCTTAAAGCTATGTATGGATCCTGCCTCCACTACATCAGTTCCCAGACTGTTCCACTTTCTGACGACTCTGTGACTGAAGAAATACTTCCGAACATCCCTATGATTCATCTGAGTCTTCAACTTCCAACTGTGACCCCGTGTTGCTGTGTCCCATCTCTGGAACATCCTGTCTCTGTCCACCTTGTTAATTCCTCTCAGCATTTTATATGTCATTACCATATCCCCCCTATCCCTCCTGTCCTCCAGTGTCGTCAGGTCGATTTCCCTTCTGGGACTAGTCTTGCTGCAAACCTTTGCACTTTGTCTAATTTCCGTAAGTGCTTGGCTAGGTGTGGGTTCCGAACTGGTGCTGCATACTCCAACGTAAGCCTGACATACACAGTGTACAGAGTCCTTCCTGAACGATTCCTTACTGAAATGTCGGAATGCTATTCTTAGGTTTGCTAGGCGCTCATATGCTGCAGCAGTTATTTGGTTAATGTGCGCATCAGGAGAAGTGCCTGGTGTTATACTCACCCCAAGATCCTTTTCCTTGAGTGAGGTTTGTAGTCTCTGGCCCCTAGACTGTACTCTGTCTGCGACCTTCTTTGCCTTTCTCCAATCTTCATGGCTTTGCACTTGGTGGGGTTGAACTCCAGGAGCCAGTTTCAGAGCCAGGCCTGCAGCCTGTCCAGATCCCTTTGAAGTTCTGCCTGGTCCTCGTTCGATTGAATTTTTCTCATCAACTATACATCATCTGCAAACAGGGACACTTCTGAGTCTATTCCTTCCGTCATGTCGTTCACAAATACCAGAAACAGCACAGGTCCGAGGACTGACCCCTGTGGAACCTTGCTCGTCAGAGGAGCCCACTCTGACACATCGTCTCGTACCATGACTCTGTGATGTCTTCCCGACAGGTATTTCCTGATCCACTGCAGTGCCTTCCCTGTCATCCTTGCCTGGTCCTCCAGCTTATGCATTAATCTCTTGTATGGAACTTTGTCAAAAGCCTTCCTACAGTCCAAGAAAATGCAATCTACCCACCCTGTCTCTCTTGTCTTACTGCTGTCACCCTGTCATAGAACTCCAGTAGGTTTGTGACACAGGATTTCCCATCCCTGAAACCGTGCTGGTTGTCGCTGATATGTTTATTCCTTTCTAGGTGCTCCACCACTCTTCTGATAATCTTCTCTATGACTTTGCATCCTATACATGTCAGTGACACTGGTCTGTAGTTTAATGCTTCGTGTGTCTCCTTTTTTAAAATTGGGAGTACATTTGCAGTCTTCAATACCTCAGGTAGTCGCCCTGTTTCGACAAATGTGTTGAAGATTGTTGTTAGTGGCATGCATTGCGCTTCTGCTCCCTCTCTCAGGACCCATGGAGAGATGTTATCAGCTCCATCGCCTTTGAGGTATCTAGCTCGCTTAGCAGCCTCTTCACTTCTTCCTTGGTTGTATGTATTGTGTCTAACACTTGATGGTGGACCCCACCTCTCTGTCTTTTTGGAGTCCCTTCTGTCTCCTCTGTGAACACGTCTTTGAATCTCATGTTGACCTCCTCACATACTTCTCGGTCGTTTCTTGAGATCTCCCCTCCTTCCTTCTTCAGCCTGATTACCTGGTCATTGACTGTTGTTTTTCTCGTGATGTGGCTGTACAACAGCTTCAAATCAGATTTTGTTTTTGCTGCTATGTCATTTTCGCATTGTCGTTGGGCCTCCCTTCTTACTTGTGCATAATCGTTTCTGGCTCTATGACTGCTCTCCTTATTCTTCTGGGTTCTTTGCCTTTTATACTTCCATTCTCTAGCACACTTGGTTTTGGCCTCCCTCCACTCCACCTTTGAGTGAACCAAGGACTCATCCTGACCTTCTAGTTACTTCTGTTACCCTTGGATACAAACCTCTCCTCAGCCTACTTGCATATTGTTGTCACATATTCCATCATCTCATTTACTGACTTCCCTGCCAGTGCCTTGTCCCACTGAACCTCGTGCAGGAAATTATTCATGCTTGTGTAGTCCCCTCTCTTGTAGTTTGCCTTCATTTGTCCTGTCCTTCCTGCTTCCCTCTCCATTTGTAACTCTACTATGTATTCGAAGCTGAGAACCACATGGTCACTGGCCCTGAGGGATCTTTCATATGTGATATGAAAGAATACTAGGTTCAGTCTTGCTGGTTCGTCCTCTCCTCTTTCTCTCTGGTAGTGTCCCTTATGTGTTGGTACATGAGGTTTCCCAGTACCACCTTCATCATCTTAGCCCTCCACATTTCTGGGCCCCCATGTGGCTCCAGGTTCTTCCAGTCAATTTCTTTGTGAATGAAACCACCCACAATCAGCAGCTTTGCCCTGCTCACATGAGCCCTTCTGGCCACTTCTACCAGTGTGTCAACCATCGCTTTGTTACTCTCATCATATTCTTGCCTTGGCCTCCTGCTGTTCTGTGGTTGGTTATATATCAATGCAATTACCACCTTGGGACATCCAGACTGAAGTGTTCCTATTATGTAGTCTCTTCTCTTCAGCTCGTCAAAATCCCATTGGTTTTTGATAAGCAGTGCCACTCCTCCACCCCCTCTGTATTTTCTCAAGATGTGATATCCTGTTGGAAAGATGGCACCTGTTATCGTTCCTGTGAGCTTGCTTTCAGTGAGAGCTACAATGCTGGTGATGCTTCCTTGATTCCTTCGTGCCACTCCTCCCACTTATTCATTATTCCTTCAGCGTTGATGTACCATACCTTCAGTTTCCTCTCCAATGATGTGTTCTGGGGGTTTGTGGGGGTGGGGGCCCTGGCAATGTGCTGTGGGGTTCTACAGCATGTGTGGGGTGGAGGCTGTAAGTGTGGATTGTAGTTTGTGTTGGGATAGTGTGTTTGTCTGTGGGGTTCTGAGGGTGGTTCTTTATTTACTTGTTTGTTGTTCTGCCTGGCTCTGGTTGTCCTTTGCTGACTTTGCCCTTGTCTCTCTTCCTAGCCCCTTTCATTTCTGTGTTTTCTCTCACAGCTGCTGTCATTCTGTTCTTGTTCTGTCGCAGTCTAGGAACACCCTCTTGTGCTTTCATGATTCCTTCAGCCGTGATTTCTCTTGAAGGACCCTGCTCTGCATCATTTCTGTCTTGAAAATCAGTTTGACCGGCCAATTGCTTCCCTTTAAGTATCCTACTATTCTCTGAAAATTTACTATGTCAGTCATGTCCTCCTCACCTATTTCTTCGATGATATTTTCAATCCTGTGCTTTTCTTTCTGCCGTCTTTCATTGTGTCCTCCCTTCACTCTCCGAAGCCTATGAAAAAACACTGACAACTCCCTCTCCTCCTCCCACTGCCTTTCCATCTGTGTCTCCAGGTCCTGTTTGTACATAGCCATTGTCTCCCTTATTTTTTCCTGTAACTCTTGATGGCATGGCCGTGTCTCTGCATGGGACCTGTCACCTTCTCCCTCCTCACTTACTGCTATCCCTGCTCCTAACGCCTCTCCTCCTACATTCCTCGGCCTTACTTGGTGGACTGATAGGGACTTAGCGTAAGTCTTGCCTCCTTCCTTTCCGCTGGGCTCCTCATTTAATAGGGGTGTACCTGCTTCAGATACCATGTCCCCTCTGGGCACTAGCCCTACAATTCGCTTCAGGAGATCTACCTCATGTTCTAGAGTCTGTTTCCTGGCGTCTGCAGCTTCAGCTGTGTGTGTGTTAGTTACCATTCTGTCCTAGGCAAATGTCGATTAGACACTAGGCCTGTAGTATATGCGTGTGTGTGTGTGTGTGTGTGTGTGTGTGTGTGTGTGTGTGTGTGTGTGTGTGTGTGTGTGTGTGTGTGTGTGTGTGTGTGTGTGTGTGTGTGTGTGTGTGTGTATGTGCGTATGTGTATATGCGTGTGTGTATATGCGTGTGTGTGTGTGTGTGTGTGTGTGTGTGTGTGTGTGTGTGTGTGTGTGTGTGTGTGTGTGTGTGTGTGTTTGTGTGTGTGTGTGTATGTGCGTATGTGTAGATGCGTGTGTGTGTGTGTGTGTGTGTGTGTACTCACCTAGTTGTACTCACCTAGTTGAGGTTGCAGGGGTCGAGTCCAAGCTCCTGGCCCCGCCTCTTCACTGGTCGCTACTAGGTCACTCTCCCTGAACCATGTGTGTGTGTGTGTGTGTGTGTGTGTGTGTGTGTGTGTGTGTGTGTGTTGACGTGTGTGTGCGTGTGTGTTGACGTGTGCGTGTGTGTGTGTGTTAGTTACCATTTAGTCCTAGGCACATGTCGATTAGACACTAGGCCTGTTGTATGTGCATGCGTGTGTATGTGTGTGTGTGTGTGTGTGTGTGTGTGTGTGTGTGTGTATGTGTGTGTGTGTGTGTGAGTGTGAGTGTGAGTGTGTGTGTGTGTGTGTGTGTGTGTGTGTGTGTGTGTGTGTGTGTGTGTGTGTGTGTGTGTGTGTGTGTGTGTGTGTGTGTACTCACCTAATTGAGGCTGCAGGGGTCGAGACTCAGCTACTGAAACAACCTCTTCAATGAACGCTACTAGGTCCTCTCTCTCCCCGCTCCATGAGCTTTATCATACCTCATCTTAAAACTATGTATGGTTCCTGCCTCCACTACCTCACTTGCTAGACTATTCCACTTCCTGACTACTCTATGACTTAAGAAATATTTCCTAACATCCCTTTGACTCATCTGAGTCTTTAACTGCCAAGTGTGACCCCTTGTTTCTGTGTCCCCTATCTGGAACATCCTGTCTCTGTCTACCTTGTCTATTCCACGCAGTATTTTGTATGTCGTTATCATGTCTCCCCTAACCCTCCTGTCCTCCAGTGTCATCAGGCCGATTTCCCTTAACCTTCCTTCGTAGGACATTCCCCTTAGCTCTGGAACTAACCTTGTCGCAAACCTTTGCACTTTCTCTAATTTCTTAACGTGCTTGATCAAGTGTGGGTTCCAGACTGGTGCTGCATACTCCAGTATGGGCCTGACGTACACGGTGTACAGAGTCTTGAACAATTCCTTACTAAGGTATCGGAACGCTATTCTCAGGTTTGCCAGGCGCCCATATGCTGCAACTGTTATCTGGTTGATGTGTGCTTCCGGAGACGTGCTCGGTGTTATACTAACCCCAAGATCTTTCTCCTTGAGTGAGGTTTGCATCCTTTGGCCACCTAGCCTATACTCTGTCTGCGGTCTTCTTTGCCCTTCCCTGATCTTCATGACTTTGCATTTGGTGGGGTTAAATTCGAGAAGCCAGTTGCTGGACCAGGTGTCCAGGCTGTCCAGGTCTCTTTGAAGTCCTGACTGATCCTCATCTGTTTTAATTCTCCTCATTAACTTCACATCATCTGCGAACAGGGACACTTCTGAGTCTATCCTTTCTATCATGTTTTTCACATATACCCAAAATAGCACTGGTCCTAGGACTGACCCCTGTGGGACCTTGCTTGTCACAGGTGCCCACTGTGATACCTCATCACGTACCATTGCCTCAATGTTAGGTATTCTCTGATACATTGCCGTACCCTTCCTGTTATATGCGCCTGATCCTCTAGTTTCTGCACTAATCTCTCCTGAGGAACTGTGTCTTACTTCTGTTGCTTTATTATAAACTCCAGGTTTGTGACACAGGATTTGCCTTCCATGAATCCGTGCTGGTTGGCGTTTATACTCTTGCTCCATCCCAGGTGCTCTACCACTTTCCTCCTCATAATCTTTTCCATGACCTTGCATACTATACACGTCAGTGACACTGGTCTATAGTTTAGTGCCTCTTTTCTGTCTCCTTTTTAAAAAAACGGGAACTACATTTGCCGTCTTCCATACTTCCGGTTGTTGGCCAGTTTCAAGGGGTGTGTTAAAGATTGTGGTTAGTGGCACACACAGCATTTCTGCTCCCTCTCTAAGGACCCACGGGGAGATATTGTTCGGTTCCATTGCCTTTGAGGTATCAAGGTCCCTTAGCAGCTTCTTCACCTCCTCCTCAGTTGTGTATATGTCATCGAACACTTGGTGTGTGCGTGCGTGCGTACACGTAAGAACATAAGAAAGAAAACTGCAACACGCTTACTGGCTTATGCAAAGCAGATCCAATTCTCCCACTGGCTTAAGCACGACATCCGACCTAGTAGCACAAGCTAGTTAGGTCCAACTCACACCCATCCACAGCCATTCATGTATTCATCCAACCTATTTTTAAAACTACACAAAGTCTTAGCTTCTATGACGGTACTCGGGAGTTTGTTCCACTCATCCACAACTCTATTACAAAACCAGTGCTTTCCTATATCCTTCCCGAATCTGAATTTTTACGATTTAAAGCCATTGCTGCGAATCCTGTCTATGTTAGATATTTTTAGCACGCTATTTACATCCCCTTTATTAATTCCTGTTTTCCATTTACACACCTCAATCATATCCCCCCTAATTCTACGCCTTTCTAGAGAGTGCAGATTCAGGGCCCATGTATCAGAAATCTTCCTCACAGGGAGGATTTCTGATACATGGGATCAACTTTGTCATCCTCCTCTGTACGTTTTCCAGAGCATTTATATCTATTCTGTAATACGGTGACCAAAACTGTGCAGCATAATCTAAATGAGGCCTAACCAAGGATGTATATAGTTGAAGAACAACCTGAGGATTTATATTATTTATACTTCTTGATATGAAGCTAAGGATTCCGTTAGCTTTACTGCGAACACTAATGCACTGTTGTCTTGGTTTCAGATTACTGCTAACCAGAACTCCTAAATCCTTTTCGCAATCAGTAATATAAGATCTACATTATTTAATTTATATGTGGCATGGTTATTTTCCTGTCCAACATTTAGAACTTTGCATTTATCTATATAAAACTACATCTGCCACTTCTCCGACCACTGCATGAGTTTATTCAAATCATCCTGGAGTGCTCTAGTGTCCTCATTAGAATGAATTGGACGGCCTATTTTGGTGTCATCAGCAAATTTGCTTATGTCGCTATTTATTCGCTCAGTACGTACACATACATTAACTTTGTACGTACAGCTGCACTGACTGCCACCCTGTACGTACAGCTGCACTGACTGCCACCCTGTACGTACAGCTGCACTGACTGCCACCCACCTTCTTCAATGCTAAACAAATCCTTATTATTAGAAACAAATCATTATTCTTATAAACAAATAATTATTCTTAGAAACGAATCATTATTCTTAGAAGTACATCATTATTTACTGAAATCCTCTAATGAAATTTTAATTATTCACATTAGTTCCAAATTATTGTTCAATTATTTCATTATGGTTCTAATTAATAAATTTACAAGCAATGGATAAATTACTATTGTTGTTAATATTAATTAATGAAAAAACTGGTGATGCTTCACTTAGTTATATTTCGCAATTCTCATATAAGTTAAAATACGAGTCTATCGATATGGCTCAAAATTTTGGAAATCTCTTCGTAAATCGCATCATTACTTGCGAATACGAAAATAGTTCCGTTACTGAAGACACAGTGAGAGGTGAGGCTTGTCAGGAAACAGGACAAGGGTTTGCTGACGCGGGTCTTAGTCATGTGATGACCCGCTACCGGAGCTTTTGGTCATCTGGCAGAGGCCTTCCGCTGGCATACCGGTCCACCCTTTTAAAAATTATAGTTATTAATATAACTATTTTTCTCAGTGGCATTATATACATATAATCATGGGGGAGCGCCAAACCCGTAGGATTATACAGGGCATGTTCGGGGGGGGGATGGAAGGTATTCAGGCTCAATTCAGGGAACTGGAGCACAGTTCCAATTCCCTAGATCAAGAGCCCCTCACCAGCGTCAAGGAACCTCCCTTGAAGGTTGATGGTATACACATGACTGGCGGGACTGACTCAGTAATACACGAGGTGACCACCAGATGACGTGGTTACAAGGAGATAAGATGGCCGTTTTGAGAAGATTACGACGATGGTAAACATGGAGAAGTAGAAATATATGGGAAGCAATGAGACGCAAATGCAGTTATAGTTCGGATTCTTAAATAATGATGACATTTCGCCTCTGAAGAGGGGACGAAGCGTCGTCGATTCATCAATGCCATCAGAGCTTTAATATTAAGTTCATCGTCACTGCAGTCGATTGAGGTGGTGGTACAGTCACCATGAACACTACCAGCTATCAGTCCTGAATGCTCAACTTACTCAATGATGAACCTCTCACCGCTACTAAAATGGACAACCTCACAAGAGCTTCCCTCCACAAGACACGGCACATTTTAAAATGTACTATACAAAAAAACTTTTCCAAACAACCCCACGTCAGCTAGCATGCACGGCTTGCCGAAGATCCTCACACCCGGGATCCCACTGACACCAACCTACTAGACAGCATCAGTCACAAATTAACAGGAATTCCAGTGAAACACCTGACTCAGTTCTGGAGACCTCCTCAACCTCATTTGGAAAATCATTAAATAAAAACTCAGCAGCCAGGACGTGACCTCCCTCTTCACCAAGGTACCCACTTCATAGGTTTCGATCTACTGCACCGCGAAATGTGACTAACTCTCCACTGTTCCTGCCCGCAACTTCACGTACCTCACTGAGTTCTGCGTCATGTTGCAAATGCTTCTCCTTTGAAGACTTCCTATGTCAACAGACCTTGGATTATCTACGGGTTCCCCACTAAGCGCTCTCTTGGCAAACCTATATATGGGACATCTTTAAGCTAAACTTTTTTTTTTCCTTCATCATCTCTTCTTCCGTTCCCTAGCTTCACTACATGGACGACTTATTCATCATTACTCCAAGATTTGAGATTTCTACCTTTCAACACAAACAGTTCAAAAACTTCATTCAGTGTAAACTAGAGGATGAAACTCATAACACTCCTTTTCCTGATGTTTTATTCTGGAAGTATGACAACGAACTTCGTTTCAGTCTAACGGAAACCCCATCACCATTTTCTCCACTTCTACTCCCACCACGATATCAAGACTAAATGCGGTGTTGTCATAAATTTTTCCCCTTAGAGCTCCCCGCATCTGCATTACTGAATTCCTTCAAGGTTTTTCACGATCAAATCTTCACCAAATTACACTACCCTCGACATTTCATCGGGGATTGAAGACGACGTGCTCATAACATCAACTCGTCCAGACCTGATGCCTTCGAAAAGATACGCAGTCTTCTCCAATAATTCGATTGCCAAACACATCTCCAAGATCTTCCCCTGCAAACTCAGTACAGTTACCACTGCCTCTACTACTACCAAAGATACGACATGTAAATAATACCAACATAACTCAATTACTACATGGGTATACACAATCTCATTCAATAATTTTTACGAAATGTATGCAGGTGATAAATCCAGAGCTCAACATATGCACCTGAGAACAGCACTACGCAAGCAAAAAGGACAACCTTAATGACTGCATAATTCATTATAATTCCTATAATCGCTTCATTTAGTGGAATGGTGCACAATTTGTTGCCAAAGTAAGTAACACCTAGAAGAAGTGGTGTTAAATCTTCACTCATCAGTATCTAACAATTTCAACCACAACAATCGCTTTTACAACTTAGCTCAACCTGTTGCCAGAAAATAACTTGGACTCATGGGATTTAATGTTGCCTAACGTGCTCTTCATCTCACCGCTACTCGCTATTACCATTGTGTCGGAATCTCATGTCATTACCCATTTGTTGCGCGAAGCATTTCATCAATAATAAAGTGGATGCGAGACAAACACTGTTCTTACTATAGTAACCTGGAAAGTGATCCCCGGCCTCTCTGACGGGAGCAGCTAGTATAACTACTCACCGACTCTAAGCGCAAACCATTTGCATTTCACGAGTGTAACAATCATGTCAACAGATAAAACTTGCTATTTTGGAGAAAGATATAGATATCAGTACATTATTATTATTATTATTATTATTATTGGTAGTAGTAGTATTCATGGGGCAGAGTTTAGGACGGAAATCTCGCTCTACAGAGCGAGACTTAGCAATAAAAGTTTGATCTGGACGGTGCATGAACATGACATCATTAACAAGTTGCAGATAATGTCAGGTATATTGCAACACAGTACTGGATCGTCTCATTTAGGGACTTCTAAGAGTTAACTGGATATATAATCTGCCAAGCTTAATGTTTCTTCTTTAAATTATTCTAGTAAACTACTCATTGAAGTTACTGAATAATGGATGTGACTGAGGTTGCTCTTAGTACTGATAAGCCGTAGTGGATGTGGATCAGATCGTTCCAGAGTGTGCACACTCTGAGCCCCAAGTAACAATCGAGAAGGCACCATTCAGACATAGGCCTATGCTCTGAATGGAAGAGCTTGAGAATAAAGAGTTTAATTCTTCCTCTACCTCCTGTCTCGCCTATATTCCCTCTCTTTTTCTCCTCCAGTCTCGAACACCTTTTTTTTCTCTAGTCTTCCCTTTCTGTTTACTTTCCCTGCACGTTGTTCTTCCTTCTCTCTCTCTCTCTTTATCAAAACACCTTTCCTTCTTCATCTCCCATAATGCTTTTTCCTTGCCCCAATCCTACCTTCAGAGATGATATCTCCCGAGGAGCTCTCTCTCTCTCTAGAGATGATCCCCTTCCGAGGATCTCTCTTCCCCGTCCCCCTCCCCCAGAGACTATCTCTCGCAGGCGTCATGAAATCCAAGCAATAAACTCGAGGTAGTGGACGTGGAAGTCAGATATTGTGAAACTGCCTTCCGCCTGCTCCTACACCCACCTCACGCCCGCCACCCACTACCACCTACTACCCACCACCCACATAAAGCCCACCATCACCTACCACCCACCTCACACATACCACCGCCTCACACCCATCACCTCACACCCACCACCACTAACATCATCACCTCACACCCACCACCACTAACATCATCACCTCACACCCACCACCACTAACATCATCACCTCACACCCACCACCACTAACATCATCACCTCACACCCACCACCACTAACATCATCACCTCACACCCACCACCACTATCATCACCATCTCACTCCCACAACCACGATTTAATAAAGCTCTATATAGAGTAAAACTTAGTTCCAAAGAAAGCATATTCTACATGTTCTTTAAACCCAATCCGTTAACCTCAATCCCCTCAGCATCACCCTCTCTTTCCCTAACCCACGAAGAATGAATAGGAACGTACAATATTGCAAACCAGAACACAGTAAGAAAAGGCAGTTCAGAGTGTGGTACAGCGACATAGACGGAATATGAAACAAGAGTGGAGAATTATAAGAACAAATAGCTGAGGAAATTCCATATATTATAGCTCTCACTGAACAAAGCTAATTCAGCAATAGATACAATATTCCCAGAGGGTTATAAAGTACTGAGAGAAGAGGAAATGGGAGTGTAGCCTCGATATTTGATGAAAGGGATAGACAAGCAGCATTAAATTACGGCATGCTTACTATGTAAGATAATGTATAAATAATATAATCAGCATTTCGAAACAGCAGAACTTTATCACAAACCTGCTGACTTCCCTGACTGTAAAATAAAGGATGAGGAGACTGCATATTCTTGGACTGTATGACGGTATTTGGCACTGTACCGCACAATCATTAACTGTGAGTAATGATTGTATGACCTGAAATTACTGCCACTGGTGGAACGCAGAACAAGAGATATTATCCCCAAATACGAGACACTTCCAGGTGTATTGATCCTTGGCCACTGAAAACGTATTCCTCTGTTTTCATAAGAGGTTATGCAGAAACCAAGATTTCACATCTTATGATGTGATGGTTATTGTTTACAGTGTGGATCAGTAGGACAGTGAAAGACCTTGATCAAATAACCGAAAGCTCCACTGAGTGGGTCATATGAACAAGACCATATCTCTCTCTCTCTCTCTCTCTCTCTCTCTCTCTCTGACGCAAGAAGAACCAGCCGGAGCAAAGATGGAAGCTGGAGATTCAGATGAGCGGAGAAACACTGAAAAGTACTTTACTATTGAACGTGCAGTAAATAAATATTACATTAATTGAGACGCGCTAAACACTTAAGGAAATGTAAAGTGATCAGGCTTCATCCAAGGAACGGAAGGACAGCTCGAGTTCCTCGGATCCAAAGCTCTTTACCGGCATCGAAGCTTTACCTCCGACATGTTGGTAAAGAACACACACACACACACACACATTCCGAGTCATCCAACAAGAAAAAAGATGGCACCTCTACTTGCATAATAATGATAAAAGTGGTAAATGTGGGAGCTTTAATTATATTGTCCTGATGAAAATACTGCAAACACTGACACACGAAGGTAGATGGACGAACATTGGACCACATAACTGATGTATAGTGGACACCGATGGTTGTTTAACTCTCATCTGTTAGTTACCATTTTGTCCTAGGCACAAGTCGATTTGCACTAGGCCTGTTTTGTGTGTGTGTGTGTATATATATATATATATATATATATATATATATATATATATATATATATATATATATATATATAGATATATATATATATATATATGTGTGTGTGTGTGTGTGTGTGTGTGTGTGTGTGTGTATGTGTGTGTGTGTGTGTGTGTGTGTGTGTGCTCGTCTCACCTAGTTGTTGTTACAGGGGTCGATTCACAGCTCCTGGCCCCGCCTCTTCACTGGCCGCTACTGGGTCACTCTTCCTGCTCAATGAGCTTCATCGTACCTCTTCTTAAAGCTATGTATGGATCCTGCCTCCACTACATCGCTTCCCAAACTATTCTACTTCCTGACTACTGTGTGTGTGTTAGTTACCATTTGGTCCTAGGCACATGTCGATTAGGCACTAGGCCTGTTGTATGTGCGTGTGTGTGTATGTGTGTGTGTTGTGAGTGTGTTGAGTATGTGTGTGTGTGTTAGTTACCATTTCGTCCTAGGCACATGTCGATTAGACACTAGGCCTGGTGTGTGTGTGTGTGTGTGTGTGTGTGTGTGTGTGTGTGTGTGTGTGTGTGTGTGTGTGTGTGTGTGTGTGTGTGTGTGTGTGTGTGTGTGTGTGTGTGTATGTGTGTGTGTATGTGTGTGTGTGCCTAATTATCTTTTTGTCGCTAGATGTGTTTGTGTCGCTGCGATCCGTGAAAAGTATTCCCGTATTGCCCGACCTTCAGTCACCTGTACCTCACTGCACGCAACAGCATTAATGCACAGCGAGGCATAAATTTCTATTACACTTAAATATTTGAGTTGATGATTTGAATGGAATCATAAGAGGCATCCACAAGTTATCACATGGAGACTAGTATCTAACTTTCTTCAATAAACAAGGCACGTTAAGACACACACAAGCCAAAACTAATTCAAACCTTGGTAATAGATACCGACAAACTGGTTTAGAAAGACACGTTAGCAAACAATAGGACATGTTTATTAGAAACATGTCCTAATGTTTGCTCACGTGTCCCTCCAAACCAATTCAAACTTTCCACTAAGAACCACCAGCTTTGATATTAAAATGAAGAAGTATTCTCGTGTTGTCTGAAAAAGACCGATATTCTAATATACACCAGCATTATCAAGTCATCAGTGTTGAAGGTTGAATCTAATCGAACCAAGAACTCAAAAATGATCACATGAAAACAAATATTTCAAAAACCCCAATTTTCATCCATAAAAAAGATTAACTGGGACCTGCAGAGTACAGAATCAATCCAAACTGTTCTCTAAGTAAGACTCAACAGTGTTGAAGAATTAAGTATGCAGGCAAGAATTGTTAATTTAGACTTTGGATTCACAACATTCAAAATTTTAACAATTGAAAGGCACAAAGATGTTACCTGTACATGAGAAAAAATTTCATTTAGATTTAAGGTAGGACAACCCAGTAAAGTTAAACACTGTGACTTATTACAAACCAGAAGAACATTCTCCAAATATTTCACACGGAAAACAATTTAATTAATAAAACTACCACAACTTACAGAAACTAAAAATAAGAGAAAGCTTTTATTGAGGAAAAACACATAAGACTAAAAGTTTGAAGCCGACCAGATGATGCATTCTCCAGTTATTGCACAGAATATTCAAAACTTTCACTTGCACAGCCAAAAACCCACACACACACACACAAAAAAAAAAATTTCACTCATACGATGCATCAAACATTAAAGATTGTTGCAGTACTGTTTTTTATTTTTAAGCAGTGGAAGTGCTCAACCCACAGGGGTTACAAAGCGTCTAGAATAGGAGGCATTCAGGTTCGATCCAAGGAAGTGGATAAATCCAGGTTCTTGGATCAAGAGACACTCACCAACATGTAGTAGACAACTTCTCCCTTAACAAGGATTGTGTATGTGTATATATATATATATATATATATATATATATATATATATATATATATATATATATATATATATATATATATATATATATATATATATATATATATATATATATATATATATAAATCATACCAAAATTTCCAGGGGTTTCAGGTCGCAAAATTATCGCCATTTCTACACGGCCAAATTATCAATAATTCACATGTCGTGACCAATCCATCCTGGGCAAAAATTAGCTTTATCAGCTGGCCAATTCAACCAAAATTTTAAAAATGAAAACACGTTTTTTTTTTTGCCAGCTACACAAACTTCGGGAAGACCAGCGGAATGTTGAGGCAGGTGACGATTGTAGTGATAACCGATGTGATGACTGGTGTGATGATTGTAGTGATGACTGGTGTGATGATTGTAGTGATGACTGGTGTGATGACTGGGGTGATGATTGCAGTGATGACTGGTGTGATGATTGCAGTGATGACTGGTGTGATGATTGCAGTGATGACTGGTGTGATGATTGCAGTGATGACTGGTGTGGTGATTGCAGTGATGACTGGTGTGATGATTGCAGTGATGACTGGTGTGATGATTGCAGTGATGACTGGTGTGATGATTGCAGTGATGACTGGTGTGATGATTGCAGTGATGACTGGTGTGGTGATTGCAGTGATGACTGGTGTGATGATTGCAGTGATGACTGGTGTGATGATTGCAGTGATGACTGGTGTGATGATTGCAGTGATGACTGGTGTGATGATTGCAGTGATGACTGGGGTGATGATTGCAGTGATGACTGGGGTGATGATTGCAGTGATGACTGGTGTGATGATTGCAGTGATGACTGGGGTGATGATTGCAGTGATGACTGGTGTGGTGATTGCAGTGATGACTGGGGTGATGATTGCAGTGATGACTGGTGTGATGATTGCAGTGATGACTGGGGTGATGATTGCAGTGATGACTGGGGTGATGATTGCAGTGATGACTGGGGTGATGATTGCAGTGATGACTGGTGTGATGATTGCAGTGATGACTGGGGTGATGATTGCAGTGATGACTGGGGTGATGATTGCAGTGATGACTGGGGTGATGATTGCAGTGATGACTGGGGTGATGATTGCAGTGATGACTGGGGTGATGATTGCAGTGATGACTGGGGTGATGATTGCAGTGATGACTGGGGTGATGATTGCAGTGATGACTGGTGTGATGGTTGCAGTGATGACTGGGGTGATGATTGCAGTGATGACTGGGGTGATGATTGCAGTGATGACTGGTGTGATGATTGCAGTGACGACTGGTGTGATGATTGCAGTGATGACTGGTGTGATGATTGCAGTGATGACTGGTGTGATGATTGCAGTGATGACTGGGGTGATGATTGCAGTGATGATTGGGGTGATGATTGCAGTGATGACTGGGGTGATGACTGGTGTGATGATTGCAGTGATGACTGGTGTGATGATTGAAGTGATGACTGGTGTGATGATTGCAGTGATGACTGGTGTGATGATTGCAGTGATGACTGGTGTGATGATTGCAGTGATGACTGGGGTGATGATTGCAGTGATGACTGGGGTGATGATTGCAGTGATGACTGGGGTGATGATTGCAGTGATGACTGGGGTGATGATTGCAGTGATGACTGGGGTGATGATTGCAGTGATGACTGGTGTGATGATTGCAGTGATGACTGGTGTGATGATTGCAGTGATGACTGGTGTGATGATTGCAGTGATGACTGGTGTGATGACTAGAGGAATGATATTATCACATTATCAAGGAACTGTTCCTTGATAATGTTAGAATTCACGAAAGCGTTTGGAAGTTCACCATTTTTCACAGTAATTGTTTTGCATGTACATGTATTTATGTATGTATGTATTCATGTATGTATGTATGTATGTATGTATGTATGTATGTATGTATGTATGTATGTATGTACGTATGTACGTATGTACGTATGTACGTATGTATGTATGTTATATATATATATATATATATATATATATATATATATATATATATATATATATATATATATATATATATATATATATATATATATATATACATATAAAGTGCCCACTATACAGGTAATAACTGTTGTGTTCAAAAGTTATAATGACATTTAATCACAACCAACAATAACTCTACTAACACACACACATACAAACTAACATACACACTCAAAATTCCTAAAACAACCAGACACAATGTACAAAAAAAGTAATATAGAATAAAAAGTTGGCGAGTCCACAATGCCCAACTAATAACTATGACGAAAATAAAGTTTTAATGGCGAATAATCACCACTGAAAATTACTCAGAATAATTGTAAATTCGCCCGGACCTCTTTAAAAAAAAATACACATTGAAAATGGTCGGAAAGGTGTACTAAATGGACTGATTTTTGGGGGGGAGAGGGAGAGGGAGGGGGAGGGGGAGGGGGAGGGGGAGGGGGAGGGGGGGTTATAATATTACCTGGTGTGAGCCAGTTTGTATGTGTTTGAGTGTTTTTGTGTTTAAGTCTTTGTTTATTTGCTTGTGTGTTTGTGTATTAGTGTTTGTGTTTGCATGTTTTTGTTTAATATTGAGCTCGTGTTTCACCGCTTGTTTGTTTACTTGTTTATTTGCGTGTTTGTGATCTTGTCTGTGTTGTGTTAGTCGTGTTTTTGTTTGTGTATGACTGTTTGTGCTTGTTAGTTTGTGCTAATGTTCGAGTGTGTGTGCATACTTGTGATTTTGTATTTGTCTGTTCGTTTGTTTGTATTCACCAGCTTGTACTTACCTATTTGTGGTTGCAGGGGTCGAGCCTCGGCTCCCAGCTCTGCCTCTTAACCTGCCCCCTACCGGATCATATATAATTATTATTACCATTATTATTATTACAATTATTATTATCATTGCTATTAATATTACTATTATTAATGTTATAATTAATATTATTATTATTAATATTATTACAATTATTATTAAAATCATTATTATTATTAACAGCTACAGTCGACAGGGGAAAAATAAATCACCAATTACGAGTAAATTCGGGAAAAAACTCACCCATTAGAAAATGCAATTTATCTGCATTGAAATTATTCAACTCCCACGACGCCTCTCTAATTTATCGCTGCAGAATTATTCACTCAGATTACCCAGTTACCCAGGTTATTCATTTACTCAGATCACCCATTTAGTGAGATTATTCACGTGCTGAAATTATTCATTTGCCGATATTATTCAGTTGTTGAGATTATTAATTTAGTGAGATTATTCGGATACTGGAATTATTCAGTTGTTGAGATTATTAATTTAGTGAGATTATTCAGCTACTGAGATTATTCAGTTGTTGAGATTATTCATTCAGTGACATTATTCATTTACTGAGATTATTCAACTACTATGCTAAATATTGTTATCTGCGGTGGGCAGCACGCCCCCCGTGTGCTACCCTAACACACAGTGTTTACGATTGTTTTCGTCACCATAGTATAGAATGTTTATTTCCAGTAATGTACCTGTTCTTCTTAACCAGTGTTATTCCTCTCTTCATTATCATCATAGTGAAGCGCTAAACCCACAAAAGGGTAATTTCAGGAAATGAGGGAGCGGGAGATAATCAGGTTTCTTCCTTAGAAGAGGACGCTAGCTCCATTTTCTTGGAACAAAGTTCCCCCACGCCAACATCAAGGCACCTCCTTTTAAAGGGTCCGTAAAAATATAAAAGAAACCCTTGAAATTTCATATTTAAATGACCATAAGCAAATTTGGGGAACATGTCCAATTTGTAAATAAATTAGTATATCTCTGATATTATCTGTACGCATATTATTACTTTATTTTTATTATTTTTATTGTTGTAATTATTATTACAGCTATAAATTAAATAATAATAAATGTTTCTAGCAATGTTATTGAATTCTGCAGAAATCAT
This sequence comes from Cherax quadricarinatus, assembly GCF_038502225.1. NCBI lineage: Eukaryota > Metazoa > Arthropoda > Malacostraca > Decapoda > Parastacidae > Cherax > Cherax quadricarinatus. The sequence continues at coordinate 41,730,100 of NC_091302.1, read as the reverse complement.
TATTTTAATGTGTTTCTCTAATGTTATTATCCAAGGGGAAACTCAAGCTTCTTGCTTCCAAAAGGAATAGAAAACTGTTTTGATTGTTTACACAGAGAATGCGTAATTATTGCACATTAAACAAGAATGTGTTAATATTATGCATTAAGGCGGGGGAGAGGAGAGAAGTTTGAGCTTTTGGAGTGGTGTTTGCCTTTGATTACTGAATCCCTCGAAGTTGGTGACAAGAACTTGGAAAGAGAATTTGTGACTTGGATGTTAAGGATATGCGAAAACTCTCTCCAGGAACGAGAGACTATAGTAAAATCTGAGTCTTTGGTTTCTCATGTTATCTCTTATGACACCAGGAACGAGAGACTTTACAGTAAAACCTGAGGCTTTGGTCTCTTGTTTAATCTCTTATGAGATATAGATATAGGGAGACGTCCGTGTTTGGAAGTATCTCTGACAGTAGCAACAAGTACGGTAGCACAGAAAGAATAAAGTTATAAGACATGCGGAGACGTCGGTGTCTGGAAGCAGCTTTGACAGCGGTAACACATATGTGTTACATCTGAATGCATGATTCTTAAACACACATCGTCCCACGTAACTTCGATCACAGCTATCTGGTGACCTAACTACACTTCAGCACATCTCACCTTCATATATACTAGTGTCTATATAAACCACAATTTCTCGTGTCCTTTGTATATTTAGGGTCAACAAGATCTCAGTACCGAAAAGTTTCCTGACACACACACATACACAGGAGCTGAGTATCGACCCCTGCAACCACAATTAGGTGAGTACAATTAGGTGAGTACACACACACACACACACAACTGTACACACACACACACACAACCACACATACACACACAACCACACATACACACACAACTATACATACACACACAACCACACATACACACACAACTATACATACACACACAACCACACATACACACACAACTATACATACACACACAACCACACAAGACAACTATTAGAACAAAACATGCCAAATGTCTATCAACAAATGCGTTTGACAAACGACAACACATCCACACACAAGCACGCACGCACGCACGCACGCACGCACGATCACACATCCACACACATACATCGTCCATTACTGCAGCCTCGACGTTGCAAACCCAAACAATAACCTGATTGCAATGGTTTGCAATTGCCTGCAGGAAATTTGGGCAAACTTGCTGTGAGAGCCTTAATTAACCTGCCCTCGCGGCGTCTTAATTAGGTAATTACCCTTTTGAAAAGGACCCGACCAGCCTCTCTGTCTGTCTGTGTCCTGCTGGAGGCCAGAGACAGACTCTCTCTAACCTTGTACTCACCGAGTTGTCATTGCGGGAATCGAGTTTCAGCTCCTGGGCTTCCTCTTAAGGTATAAACGCCGGCAATATTCGTTCCAGACCTTGTGGGCTTTATCATACCTACTCTTGAAATTGTGCATTGAATTGATCTCTAGCACTTCATCTTTCTCACTCCACTTCTTTAACATCCTACGTGTGTGTGTGTGTGTGTGTGTGTGTTGTGTGTGTGTGTGTGTGTGTGTGTGTGTGTGTGTGTGTGTGTGTGTGTGTGTGTGTGTGTGTGTGTGTGTGTGTGTGTGTGTGTGTGTGTGTGTGTGTGTGCGTTAGTTACCATTTTGTCCTAGGCACATGTCGATTAGACACTAGGCCTGTAGTATATGCGTGTGTGTGTACCTCTGCTTAAAGCTGTGTATGGATCCTGCCTCCACTACATCGCTTCCTAAACTATTCCACTTACTGACTACTCTGTGGCTGAAGAAATACTTCCTAACATCCCTGTGATTCATCTGTCTTCAACTTCCAACTGTGTCCCCTTGTTACTGTGTCCAAACTCTGGAACATCCTGTCTTTGTCCACCTTGTCAATTCCTCTCAGTATTTTGTAAGTCGTTATCATGTCCCCCCTATCTCTCCTGTCTCCTCGTAGGACATACCTCGTAGCTCTGGGACTAGTCTTGTTGCAAACCTTTGCACTTTCTTTAGTTTCTTTACGTGCTTGGCTAGGTGTGAGTTCCAAACTGGTGCTGCATACTCCAATATGGGCCTAACGTACACGGTGTACAGGGTCCTGAACGATTCCTTATTAAGGTGTCGGAATGCCGTTCTGAGGTTTGATAGGCGCCCATATGCTGCAGCCGTTATTTGGTTGATGTTCTCTTCAGGAAATGTGCCTGGTGTTATTCTCACCCCAAGATCTTTTTCCTTGCGTGAGGTTTGTAGTCTCTGGCCCCCTAGACTGTACTCCGTCTGCGGTCTTCTTTGCCCTTCCCCAATCTTCATGACTTTGCACTTGGTGGGATTGAACTCCAGGAGCTAATTGCTGGAGCAGGACTGCAGCCTGTCCAGATCCCTTTGTAGTTCTGCCTGGTCTTCGATCGAATGAATTCTTCTCATCAACTTTACGTCATCTGCAAACAGGAAGACCTCAGAGTCTATTCCTTCCGTCATGTCGTTCACAAATACCAGAAACAGCACTGGTCCAAGGACTGACCCTAGTGGGAACCAGCTGGTCACAGGTGCCCACTCTGACACCTCGCCACGTACCATGACTCGCTGCTGTCTTCCTGACAAGTATTCTCTAATTCATTGTAGTGCCTTCCCTGTTATCTCTGCTTGGTCCTCCAGTTTTTGCACTTATCTCTTGTGTGGATCTGTGTCAAACGCCTTCTTGCAGTCCAAGAATATGCAATCCACCCACCCCTCTCTCGCTTGTCTTACTGCTGTCACCATGTCATAGAACTCCAATAGGTGTGTGACAGAGGATTTCCCGTCCCTGAAACCATGATGGCTGCTGTTGATGAGATCATTCCTTTCTAGGTGTTCCACCACTCTTCTCTTGATAATCTTCTCCATGATTTTGCATACTATACATGTCAGTGACACTGGTCTGTAGTTTAGTGCTTCCTGTCTGTCTCCTTTTTTAAAGATTGGGACTACATTTGTTGTCTTCCATGCCTCAGGCAATCTCCCTGTTTCGATAGATGTATTGAATATTGTTGTTAGGGGTACACATAGCACCTCTCTTCTCTCTCTCAGGACCCATGGGGAGATGTTATCTGGCCCCATTGCCTTTGAGGAATCTAGCTCACTCAGAAGCCTCTGTACTTCTTCCTCGGTTGTGTGCACTCTGTCCAACACTTGGTGGTGTGCCTCACCTCTCCGTCTTTCTGGAGCCCCTTCTGTCTCCTCTGTGAACACTTCTTTGAATCTCTTGTTGAGTTCCTCACATACTTCACGGTCATTTCTTGTTGTCTCTCCTCCTTCCTTCCTTAGCCTGATTACCTGGTCCTTGACTGTTGTTTCCCTCCTGATGTGGCTGTATAACAGTTTCGGGTCAGATTTGGCTTTAGCTGCTATGTCATTTTCATATTGTCGTTGGGCCTCCCTTCTTATCTGTGCATATTCGTTTCTGGCTCTACGACTGCTCTCCTTATTTTCCTAGGGTCCTTTGCCTTCTATATTTCTTCCATTCCCTAGCTCACTTGGTTTTTTCCTCCCTGCACCTTTGGGTGACCCATGGGCTCATCCTGGCATTTTCATTATTCCTGTTACCCTTGGGTACAAACCTATCCTCAGCCTCCTTGCACATTGTTGCTACATATTCCATCATCTCATTAACTGGCTTCCCTGCCAGTTCTCTGTCCCACTGAACCCCGTTCAGTAAGTTCCTCATTCCTGTGAAGTCCCCTTTCTTGTAGTTTGGCTTCATTCGTCCTGGCCTTCCTGCTTCCCCCTTCACTTGTAGCTCTACTGTGTATTCGAAGCTTAAAACCGCATGATCACTGGCCCCAAGGGGTCTTTCATATGTGATGTCCTCGATATCTGCACTACTCAAGGTGAATACTAAGTCCAGTCTTGCTGGTTCATCCTCTCCTCTCTCTCTTGTAGTGTCCCTTACGTGTTGGTACATGAAGTTTTCCAGTACACCTCCATCATCTTAGCCCTCCATGTATCATGGCCCCCATGTGGTTCCAAGTTCTCCCAATCGATCTCCTTGTGGTTAAAGTCACCCATGATTAGGAGCTTTGCCCTGCATGCATGAGCTCTTCTGGCCACTGCAGCCAGTGTGTCAACCATCGCTCTATTGCTCTCGTCGTACTCTTGCCTTGGCCTCCTGCTGTTCTGTGGTGGGTTATATACCACTGCTATTACAACCTTGGGACCTCCAGAATGAAGCGTTCCCGCTATGTAGTCACTTTCTTCTCTGCTGTCTCCTCTCTCCAGCTCATAAAAATTCCATCGGTTTTTGATCAGCAATGCCACTCCTCCACCCCCCCTGTTCCCTCTGTCTTTCCTCAGGATCTGGTATCCCATTTGAAAGATGGCATCTGTTATCATACCTGTATGCTTGGTTTCTGTGAGAGCTATGATGTCCTGTGATGCCTCTTTGACTCTTTCGTGCCATTCCTCCCACTTATTTGTTATTCCATCAGCGTTTGTGTACCATACCTTCAGTTTCCTTTCCAACACTGTGGTTTGGGGGGCCTGTGAGAGTGGGAGTCTTGGTAGCATACTGTGGGATTCTATAGCTCGGTGTTGGGTGGAAGCTGTGGATATGGATTGTAGTGTGTGTTTGAGTGGTGTGATAGGTTATGGGGTTCTGAAGATAGTTGTGTGTGTGCTTGCCCTTGCTGCTCTGTTCTGCTCTGATTGACCTCTTCTGGTTCCACCCTTGTCTCCTTTCCTAGCTCCTTTCGCTTTTTTGTCCTCTCCCTCAGCTGCTGTCGTTCTGTTTGTGTTCTGTCTCTGTCTAGGAACACCCTCTTGTACTCTTCTGAGTATTTCAACTGTGGCTTCTCTTGGAGAATCCTGTTCTGCACTGTTTCCGTCCTGAGAATCAGCTTGATTGGTCGGTTTCTCCCATTCGAGTACCCCCTTTTCTCTGAAAATTTACAATCTCATCCATCTCTTCTTCACCTATTTCCAAGATGATTTTCTCAATCTCCTTTCTTTCTTACTGCCGCCTTTCAGTGTGTGTCCTTTCCTCTCTCTCCTGAAGGCCTTGGATAAACACTGATTTTGCCCTTTCCTCCTCCCATTGCCTCACCCTCTGTGACTCTGGATCCTGTCTGTATGTGGTCATTTTCTCCCTTGATTTTTCCAGTGGCTCTTGGTAGCATGGTTGTGCCTCTGCATTTGACCTATCACCCACTCCATCTGCACCCAGCTGTTCTTCCCTTTCACTCCTTGGCCCTTCTTGGCAGGCTGATATGACCTTAGCATAATTCATATCTCCTTCCTTCCTGTTTGGCCTCTCAGCTTCAAATGCTGTGTCTTCTCTGGTCATTGCCCCTGTGACTCGCTTCAGCCTATTTATCTCAACTTCTAGGACCCTTATCCTGGGTACTTCAGTTTCAACTTGTGCTTCTCAATTCTTTGTCTCCTTTTCCAACCTCTTTTCCAATTTCACAGAGAGCTCTTTCTCCATTTTTTGCAGAAAGCTCTCCTAATTTTCTCTCCCACTCTTGTTCCATCCTTTTCCACTGCTCCTCCATCCTTTTCCACTGCTCCTCCATCCACTCCTCCCTACCAGAGAGAGAGAGAGGGGGAGAACGAGAAGGGAAAGGGGGAAGGAAAGAGTGAGAGAGAGGGGGAAAGAGAGAGATGGGAAGTGTAGGAGAGGGGGAGAGTGAGAAGGGAAAATGGGGAAGAGAGAGAGAGAGAGAGAGAGAGAGAAAGTAGAAGGAGAGAGAGAGGGGGAGAGTTAAAAGGAAAAAGGGGGAGAGAGAGGGGAGAGAGAGAGAGAAGGGAAGGGTAGGAGAGGGGGAGAGTGAGAAACGAAAATGAGGAAGAGAGAGAGAGGGCAAAGAGAGGGGGAGAGAGAGGGGAGAGAGGGGGAGAAGGGAGAAAGAAGGGGGAGATGGAAGAGAGAGAGGGGAGAAAGAGGATAGGGGAGAGAGAGGGGGGAGAGAGATGGGAAAAGGGAGAGGGGAGAGATAATGAGAGGGGAGAGATGTTAGAGGGGGAGAGATGTTAGAGGGGAGAGATGGAGGAGGTGAGAGAGAGAGAGAGATAGGTAGAGAGTGATAGGTAGAGAGTGATAGGTAGAGAGAGATAGGTAGAGAGGGAGACAGGTAGTAAGAGAGGGAGAGAGAGAGAAGGAGTGAGGTTTAGATGATCAGTTCACAGGAAGGTGTGAAATCCTGTGTATGTGTGCATGTGTACTACAGCTTTTACAAGTGCTTGTTCCTGTGTGTGTGTGTGTGTGTGTGTATGTGTGTGTGTGTGTCCCCACTTCTAAGTATTCATACTGCTAATAAATACCGGTAATAATACCATTAATTCTAAAGCTTACCAATACTTCTAACACTTACCGATTCTACTTATAAAATACAGCAAGTAGATAGGTTGTAAAATTTAACTTGTCTCAGCTTAAGTGTCTGACGTTATCCATCGCTACTGCTTTACTCCTTGCACTCTCGTGTATGATATTTCTACCCTAATTCTTGTAATAGCTTGCAGAAGTGAGTGACCATTATCTAACAGTTATGAAAGACCAGAACTCAGAACTCTGCAACATGCAACCTCAACAGGTGAGCAATACTTGTGCTGGCAGCGATGTGATGACAAGTTGCCAGATGCTGATGACGTACTCGTCGTACATAGGCCTTCGTACATAGGTTTCTTCTATCACTATTTTGTAAATCCTTCACCCGTGATGTTTATAACCATATATGCTCATGCATCACGCGTTCCTCAGTGATTTCACTTTTCACTTATGACAGAGTACACTTCACATTCGGTGTTACACTTTATATGTATAATGAGATACAGCTGTTGTCACGTCACTGCTTCAGCAGGCCTACTACTGCCACCTTCCCTTGAATATTTTATTTTTCCTTTCTCCTTTTGCTTATTAACTTTTTCACTCTCACTGTATGGTGCCCCACATTTCACTTGTTAACCAAACGCTGGTAATTCTTGAACACCCGCTTCCACACTCACTTTGATCTTTGCATGTTTGCATCTGTGTGGCAACAGTACCTAGTAGACCGCCAACGGTTTGGCACTTTGTAATATTAATAATTCCAGGCTTCCTATCGATTTTTTTTAACTAATAACTTTAGTTATAACTCGTAGGATTGTTCACTGACATTGTCACTACCACTGATTACTGCTAGCAGTTACTGCATGCCTTAAAAACACTAAGGTTCTCGGAGCCTTGTGTATTCCACTTCCTGACAACTTTATGACTGAAGAAATACTTCCTAACATCCCTGTGGCTCATCTGAGTCTTCAACTTCCAGTTGTAACCCCTCGTTGCTCTGTCCCATTTCTGTAACATCCTGTCTCTGTCCATCGTGTCAATTTCTCTCAATATTTTATATGTCGTTATCATGTTCACCCCCCCCCCATCCCCTTTTTCTCTCTCTCCTGTCCTCCAGTGTCGTAAGGTCGATTTCCCTTAACCTCGCCTCGTAGGGCATGCCCCTTAGCTCTGGGACTAGTCTCGATGCAAACCTTTGCACTTTCTCGAATTTCTTGACGTGCGTGACTAGGTGTGGGTTCCAAACTGGTGATGCATACTCCAGTATGGGCCTAACATACACTGTGTACAGAGTCTTGAACGATTCCTTACTGAGGTCTAGGAATGGTATTCTTAGGTTTGCTAATCGCCCATATGCTGCAGTACTTATTTAGTTGATATGCACCTCAGGAGTGAGGTTTAGCCTTCTGCCCCCTAGACTGTTCTCTGTCTGTGGTCTTCTTTGCCCTTCCCCAATCTTCATGACTTTGCACCATATTAATGGTTCATGAAGAAATGGTAATGCCATGTTCAACCTGTCGTTATTGTTTTCTAATGTTAACTTGTGTCACCCCTGTTTAACATGTGATTATGTCTTGCAAATTTGTGTTTACTATTTGCTTCCTTACCGTATTTCATTATACATACAGTAGTGTGCATATTAACTGCGACAGTGATGAAATAAGATATTTATTTTAAAAATACACGGCAATGATATGACAGATAAATTATTTAATAAGAGATCTGACTACCCTTTGCTTTTATAAACACTGTTACCTGGTTTGGCATAGAATCGAAAAATGTCGAATACATTTTAGCAAGTTCTTCCTCGTGGTACCATGCCCAAATAACAGAAACAATTAGCTTCTCCACAGTCGAACAGTCCTGTTCTGCGATCCTGCATTTGGTTATTACCCATAGATTCTCAACTGGGTTGAGATTAGGAGAGTTTCCAGGAAAATATAGAACGCTTAGCCCACTCTCTTAGAAGAATGTCAGCATTTTTCTGGAAGTGTGGCATGGAGCAAGATCCTGCTGGAAAATGCCTTCTCCATCAGAAAAGTCTCTATCCACAATGAAAATCAAATGAGTTGCCAGGATTGCCTTGTATTTGTCACTGTTCATCGTTCCTTCAACAACAACAACAAGCCGTCCAGGGCCATTAAGCCCTGGACGGTGGGTGGGTGTTTTGGAGCTTGTTAAATATGTCCATTCCGTAGAGGTTCGCCTTTACTCAGCACTGATCTGTACCCATGTACTTCAAAATGAGTCACATCTGACCAAGTGCCCACCGCAGCCGCTTTTTTTCATACCAGCAGTCAATAATTGTTTATTTACTGGCTTTCTGGCAGTTCTGCCAACTTCAAGGAGCCTTCGTCGAACAGTTGAAAAACAAACAGTTACGCCAGCTGAAGCCAAAGTTCTCTGGAGGTCTTGGCTGGTTTACTTGGGATCCCACATCGCCAGCGTCGTCAGCTCTCTTCAGAATCCGACCAACAGTTGACTCTGTCAGGTTCAAATTTTCGGCGATCTGTCTGATACTTAGGTGTAATGTCCATCGTGAATTTCAGCAGTAATCATGAACTTAAGGGGGGAATTTGGTGAGATCACATTCACTCATAGGTAAAAACTGGTCACTTAGCAAAAACTCATTTAAAGGTTAGGTAAGTTTTCTAAGGTTCTTCTGGTACAAAATTATGAGTTTTTACACTAACATAAATGAAAAAAATATATCTTTAAACGTATAAGAGAAATTTTTAGAAAGGACTAATTTTAAATGAGTTCTTGCTAATTGACCAGTTTTACCTATTCGGCACGACATATTATATATATATATATATATATATATATATATATATATATATATATATATATATATATATATATATATATATATATATATATATATATATATATATATATATATATATGAAAAAATAGCAGTCATCAGTTTAATTGCAAATGCAAATATGGGAGTATTAATAAACGCATTTTCAGAGCAATTTCAAAGGTAATTAATACACAGCGGTAAATATTATTATAATTACCATTATTAAAGTCGTTTCCTGTGTTTAACAGCTCCGTGTTACTCACGTTAAATCATAACCTACATTAAACATGAAATACACACACACACCAGGGGTAATTACAGACATTAATTCTTTTATTAAATAGCCTGACCAATTTCCCCCTTTAACAAAAGTGAAATGGCTTGAATAAGCTGATTGGTCCGAGCGAGACTTAAAAGGCGAGACCCAATTGGTCGAATATTGTGACCAATCAGCGCGGGTGTCATAATTGATCAGGTGATTAGCGAAAGAATCGTTCAATCATTCTTTTGTTTTTTTTTTCAAATCATTTCAACCTTTTTATTTTATTTGTATGTGCTGACTTTATCCCGGGCATCGCGTGTGAATGTTATGTATACGTCACGTGAGAGAGAGAGAGAGAGAGAGAGAGAGAGAGAGAGAGAGGGAGGGGGAGGGGGGAGTAAAAGCCAAAGGAATACAGGTTAGTGCGATCAAAAAAAGGAAAAGAAAAAGAAAACGAGAATAATTACGACATATTAACCTAAATTAATTGTTAATTGAGTGATGAAAGGAGAGCGTCAAGTGACGTACACCAGTGAGAGTGTAACGTACACCAGGGAGAGCGTCAAGTGACGTACACCAGTGAGAGTGTAACGTACACCAGTGAGAGCGTCAAGTGACGTACACCAGTGAGAGTGTAACGTACACCAGGGAGAGCGTCAAGTGACGTACACCAGTGAGAGTGTAACGTACACCAGGGAGAGCGTCAAGTGACGTACACCAGTGAGAGTGTAACGTACACCAGTGAGAGCGTCAAGTGACGTACACCAGTGAGAGTGTAACGTACACCAGGGAGAGCGTCAAGTGACGTACACCAGTGAGAGTGTAACGTACACCAGTGAGAGCGTCAAGTGACGTACACCAGTGAGAGTGTAACGTACACCAGGGAGAGCGTCAAGTGACGTACACCAGTGAGTGTAAAGTACACCAGGGAGAGCGTCAAGTGACGTACACCAGTGAGAGTGTAACGTACACCAGTGAGAGCGTCAAGTGACGTACACCAGTGAGAGTGTAACGTACACCAGGGAGAGCATCAAGTGACGTACACCAGTGAGAGTGTAACGTACACCAGGGAGAGCGTCAAGTGACGTACACCAGTGAGAGTGTAACGTACACCAGGGAGAGCGTCAAGTGACGTACACCAGTGAGAGTGTAGCGTACACCAGGGAGAGCGTCAAGTGACGTACACCAGTGAGAGTGTAACGTACACCAGGGAGAGCGTCAAGTGACGTACACCAGTGAGAGTGTAGCGTACACCAGGGAGAGCGTCAAGTGACGTACACCGGTGTGAGTGTAACGTACACCAGGGAGAGCGTCAAGTGACGTACACCAGTGAGAGTGTAACGTACACCAGGGAGAGCGTCAAGTGACGTACACCAGTGAGAGTGTAACGTACACCAGGGAGAGCGTCAAGTGACGTACACCAGTGAGAGTGTAACGTACACCAGGGAGAGCGTCAAGTGACGTACACCAGTGAGAGTGTAACGTACACCAGGGAGAGCGTCAAGTGACGTACACCAGTGAGAGTGTAACGTACACCAGGGAGAGCGTCAAGTGACGTACACCAGTGAGAGTGTAACGTACACCAGGGAGAGCGTCAAGTGACGTACACCAGTGAGAGTGTAACGTACACCAGGGAGAGCGTCAAGTGACGTACACGAGTGAGAGTGTAACGTACACCAGGGAGAGTGTCAAGTGACGTACACCAGTGAGATTGTAACGTACACCAGGGAGAGCGTCAAGTGTCGTACACCAGTGAAAGTGTAACGTACACCAGGGAGAGCGTCAGGTGACGTACACCAGTGAGAGTGTAGAGTGACGTACACCAGGGAGAGCGTCAAGTGACGTACACCAGTGAGTGTAGAGTGACGTACACCAGGGACAGCGTCAAGTGACGTACACCAGGGAGAGCGTCAAGTGACGTACACCAGTGAGAGTGTAACGTACACCAGGGAGTGCGTCAAGTGACGTAAACCAGTGAGAGTGTAGAGTAACGTACACTAGGGAGAGCGTCAAGTGACGTACACCAGTGAGTGTAGAGTGACGTACACCAGGGAGAGCGTCAAGTGACGTACACCAGTAAGAGTGTAGAGTAACGTACACGAGGGAGAGCGTCAAGTAACGTACACCAGTGAGTGTAGAGTGACGTACACCAGGGAGAGCGTCAAGTGACGTACACCAGTGAGTGTAGAGTAACGTACGCCAGGGAGAGCGTCAAGTGACGTACACCAGTGAGTGTAGAGTGACGTACACCAGGGACAGCGTCAAGTGACGTACACCAGGGAGAGCGTCAAGTGACGTACACCAGGGAGAGCGTCAAGTGACGTACACCAGTGAGAGTGTAACGTACACCAGGGAGTGCGTCAAGTGACGTACACCAGTGAGAGTGTAGAGTAACGTACACCAGGGAGAGCGTCAAGTGACGTACACCAGTGAGTGTAGAGTGACGTACACCAGAAAGAGCGTCAAGTGACGTACACCAGTGAGAGTGTAACGTACACCAGGGAGAGCGTCAAGTGACGTACACCAGTGAGAGTGTAACGTACACCAGGGAGAGCGTCAAGTGACGTACACCAGTGAGAGTGTAACGTACACCAGGGAGAGCGTCAAGTGACGTACACCAGTGAGAGTGTAACGTACACCAGGGAGAGCGTCAAGTGACGTACACCAGTGAGAGTGTAACGTACACCAGGGAGAGCGTCAAGTGACGTATACCAGTGAGAGTGTAACGTACACCAGGGAGAGTGTCAAGTGACGTACACCAGTGAGATTGTAACGTACACCAGGGAGAGCGTCAAGTGACGTACACCAGTGAAAGTGTAACGTACACCAGGGAGAGCGTCAAGTGACGTACACCAGTGAGAGTGTAGAGTGACGTACACCAGGGAGAGCGTCAAGTGACGTACACCAGTGAGTGTACAGTGACGTACACCAGGGACAGCGTCAAGTGACGTACACCAGGGAGAGCGTCAAGTGACGTACACCAGTGAGAGTGTAACGTACACCAGGGAGTGCGTCAAGTGACGTACACCAGTGAGAGTGTACAGAAACGTACACTAGGGAGAGCGTCAAGTGACGTACACCAGTGAGTGTAGAGTGACGTACACCAGGGAGAGCGTCAAGTGACGTACACCAGTAAGAGTGTAGAGTAACGTACACGAGGGAGAGCGTCAAGTAACGTACACCAGTGAGTGTAGAGTGACGTACACCAGGGAGAGCGTCAAGTGACGTACACCAGTGAGTGTAGAGTAACGTACGCCAGGGAGAGCGTCAAGTGACGTACACCAGTGAGTGTAGAGTGACGTACACCAGGGACAGCGTCAAGTGACGTACACCAGGGAGAGCGTCAAGTGACGTACACCAGGGAGAGCGTCAAGTGACGTACACCAGTGAGAGTGTAACGTACACCAGGGAGTGCGTCAAGTGACGTACACCAGTGAGAGTGTAGAGTAACGTACACCAGGGAGAGCGTCAAGTGACGTACACCAGTGAGTGTAGAGTGACATACACCAGAAAGAGCGTCAAGTGACGTACACCAGTGAGTGTAGAGTAACGTACACCAGGGAGAGCGTCAAGTGACGTACACCAGTGAGAGTGTAGAGTAACGTACACCAGGGAGAGCGTCAAGTGACGTACACCAGTGAGAGTGTAGAGTGACGTACACCAGGGAGAGCGTCAAGTGACGTACACCAGTGAGAGTGTAGAGTAACGTACACCAGGGAGAGCGTCAAGTGACGTAAACCAGTGAGAGTGTAACGTACACCAGGGAGAGCGTCAAGTGACGTACACCAGTGAGTGTAGAGTGACATACACCAGAAAGAGCGTCAAGTGACGTACACCAGTGAGTGTAGAGTAACGTACACCAGGGAGAGCGTCAAGTGACGTACACCAGTGAGAGTGTAGAGTAACGTACACCAGGGAGAGCGTCAAGTGACGTAAACCAGTGAGAGTGTAGAGTAACGTACACCAGGGAGAGCGTCAAGTGACGTACACCAGTGAGAGTAAATCTATCCCAGTACTGCATAACCCTAGCCCCCTGTATCTCAGTGCACGCGAAAGGAAAAGTGTAGAGTGTGGCAAAATTTTGTAATACAGTCAGGACATACAAAGCCCAAGACTAAGTGAAACCTTCACTAAGAAACGCTGTCTTTGAAGCCAAACTGAAGAGGCATTCTCTTGTTATCTCAGGAAGACCAATATTCTAAAATATGCTAGAACATTAAGTTTGAAGCCGCTCAGAATTTGCATTATCATGTTACCAGTTTTGAAAAACCAATGAGACGAATCACTTGGAATTATGAAAGTCAGGATTTAAATTCACTTATCATTGTACAAAACATTGTATCATGATGAAATATAATTGTCTTTATTATTATTATCCACATTATTATTATTATGACTTTACGTAGGTTATTATGACTTTACGTAGGTTATTATGACTTTACTTAGGTTATTATGACTTTACGTAGGTTATTATTACTTTACGTAGGTTATTATTACTTTACGTAGGTTATTATTACTTTACGTAGGTTATTATTACTTTACGTAGGTTATTATTACTTTACGTAGGTTATTATGACTTTACGTAGGTTATTATGACTTTACGTAGGTTATTATTACTTTACGTAGGTTATTATTACTTTACGTAGGTTATTATGACTTTACGTAGGTTATTATTACTTTACGTATGTTATTATTACTTTACGTAGGTTATTATTACTTTACGTAGGTTATTATGACTTTACGTAGGTTATTATTACTTTACGTAGGTTATTATGACTTTACGTAGGTTATTATGACTTTACGTAGGTTATTATTACTTTACGTAGGTTATTATTACTTTACGTAGGTTATTATGACTTTACGTAGGTTATTATTACTTTACGTAGGTTATTATTACTTTACGTAGGTTATTATTACTTTACGTAGGTTATTATGACTTTACGTAGGTTATTATTACTTTACGTATGTTATTATTACTTTACGTAGGTTATTATTACTTTACGTAGGTTATTATGACTTTACGTAGGTTATTATTACTTTACGTAGGTTATTATGACTTTACGTAGGTTATTATTACTTTACGTAGGTTATTATTACTTTACGTAGGTTATTATTACTTTACGTAGGTTATTATTACTTTACGTAGGTTATTATTACTTTACGTAGGTTATTATTACTTTACGTAGGTTATTATTACTTTACGTAGGTTATTATTACTTTACGTAGGTTATTATGACTTTACGTAGGTTATTATTACTTTACGTAGGTTATTATTACTTTACGTAGGTTATTATTACTTTACGTAGGTTATTATTACTTTACGTAGGTTATTATTACTTTACGTTATTATTACTTTAGGTTATTATTACTTTACGTATGTTATTATTACTTTACGTAGGTTATTATTACTTTACGTAGGTTATTATTACTTTACGTAGGTTATTATTACTTTACGTAGGTTATTATTACTTTACGTAGGTTATTATTACTTTACGTAGGTTATTATGACTTTACTTAGGTTATTATGACTTTACGTAGGTTATTATTACTTTACGTAGGTTAGAAACTAAACTCAATTATTACTGAAACATTTGGTACATATATATATGTTTTTACACTGTCCTGAGTTGACAGATGTTATGTGCACATGAAAGAACATTACGTAGATTACACACATGATAACCCAATAAAGTTAAACACTGACTTGCTTTTGAAAAAAGTATTCTCTAATTATTTCACAGAAAACAATCTGATAAATAAAATAAGTACACGACAGCAGACGATATTTACACAACCTAAAATCAAGATGGGGCTTCCTATTTGAGGAAAATACATCAACAATAATAGTATTAAGTTGACCAGTTGATGTTTCACCCAATTACTGAACACAATCCAACAAAATTTGTGCCTACACAGTCTAAAAAAAAAAAAATGGTTTCAGGCATTTCATTAGATGAATCAGCCAATAAAGATTATTTTAATTAGGGAAGTGTCCTAAACCAATTGGATCACATAACACCTGTGAAATGGGAGTCACTCAGATTCGAGCCAAGACAAGGTAGGATAAATCCAGTTCCACAGATCAACACTTACTCACCTGTATAAACGTAAATTAGTCCAATGAATATATATATATATATATATATATATATATATATATATATATATATATATATATATAAAACATAAAAGCTTAAAAATCAAGAATTGGGCCGAGTACAATCTCGATGTTTTAATTTAAAAACTGGTTGTAATACTCTTACATGTTCGTGTAGGGACTGCTACCATGAAGGACTGTAACACTGGCCCACAGGATCTGCTGTTGTTCCTTTTGTATTTGTCTGGAAAAATCACCTACTGAGCAGAAAGTATAGGTGCTTTAATGTTTTTGCGGAAAGTTGAAAACGGGAGCATTAAAGAGAGAGAGAGAGAGAGAGAGAGAGAGAGAGAGAGAGAGAGAGAGAGTAGATGTAGGTAACAGCCTCAGCTTGCCAATAAAGTTAGGAATCCTTAACCTGTAAATAGCTTGTCAATAAAGCTAGGATCCTTAACCTTGTCCAAACCCTGTGTAGAGAGAGAGAGAGAGATAGAGAGAGAGAGAGAGAGAGAGAGAGAGAGAGAGAGAGAGAGAGAGAGAGAGAGAGAGAGAGAGAGAGAGAGAGAGAGAGAGAGAGAGAGAGAGAGAGAGAGAGAGAGAGAGAGATGAGAAGAGACAGGCAAGGGCAAGGAGGTGGTGTTGCTGTGTGCTTCTCTAAAAGTGTTCATGCCCAGCACATAGATGTTGCCACCCCTACACATCTTGAAATGATGTTCTTCAAGCTCTGTATAAACACTAGTACCTCTGTACTAGCATGTGCAATGTACAGACCTCAGTGGCAAGCATGCAGACCCTATCAACTTCAATGCAAAAATATTGACTTTCTCAAGGCAACACAACTGTCAACATATTATAATTACAGACCTCAACCAGCACCTTATACACAGAGGGACTTTTGATGACCTTCTGCAGTTTGACATGAGAAACTTTGTTGATTTCCCTTACTCATCTCTCTGGCCCTCCCTGACCCAGTAGAGAGTGATCTACAGAAGGCATAGTCACTTGTCAACCCCTCGGCTACGTTGGATCGTCTGACCACAAAGGCTGTTTTTACCACACTTAAGATCCAACAGAACGAAGGCGAGGAGTCCACACGCACAACTCCGGCTATGGAAAGAGTGTACTGGCCAGCCCTTTGCTCTGAGCTCGCCATCACCGACTGGAAATGCTCTTCTCCAAGGGATGTTCACAACCACACGCACAACTCGGCTGGCGGGCGAGGACTAGCCAGCCCTTTGCTCTGAGCTCGCCATCACCGACTGGAATGCTCTTCTCCAAGCGATGTTGACAACCAAGTGAAAGCCTCTACCGGACACATCCTTAATCTGGTAACAAGAACACATTCCTCACCGGCAATATGCATGTGCTTCACAGATCAGCCTTGGTTTGGCTGTTGTAAAAGAGAGGCTGCTACTGTTAAGTACAAAGCATGGCGAAGGTATAAGAGATCCACCACCTATAACAGAACTTGTACATAAGCCTGTAGGCATATGGGTGATGTTCAAAAGTGGGCCATTACAAATGGGAGGTGACACCAAAGAATGTTAGTATCAGGTAGGGTTGGCTCCAAAACCTGGTGGTCCCTGGCTGGCGACAGACAAGGTTATCTGCCTGATGAACTTATTCCACCTCTAAATCGACAGGATGGGACCACCTCTACTAGTAGTCAAGAGAAGGTGGACCTCTTGCTGAACACTTTGCTACCAAAATCGCAAGTTCCTGATCCAGCAAGGGACCTCCTTGGCTAGTTGCAAGAACTGTGTCAAAACTGGGTCAGTGGTGACAATATGCAGGAGGAGGTGCATTTCCTCTTAAATCACTTGACCAAGAAAAGGCTATGGGCCCAGACACAAGTTGAGCCCAAGATTGTTGAGAAGATGTGCAGACCAGCAGCAGCACCTCTCTAACCTGCATCTTTCAGCACTGCCTCAGTACAGTGTAAATGGTCTTCTTCATGGAAAGAGGCAAATGTACTCCCTGTTCACAAAAAAGAAGAGCAGAGCAGAAATCGCAACTACAGACCAATGTCACTCCTGTCAATCACTGGTAAGATCCTTGAGACAATAATCTCAAGACAATGACAGATTTTTTTGACTACCACCACTACTTTGTGATCGTCAATATGGCTTCAGGAAAGGTTACTTGCTGCTGATCTGTTGTTAAACCTCTCCACTATGGCACCAGTCACTGATGAATCCAAAGTCAGCTGTGTGGTAGCACTGGACATTGCTGGCGCTGACCGGGTGTGGCACCAGGGCTCTTAGCAAAACTTCAAGCACTGGGGAATTGCAGGCTCTACGCTATGTCTCCTCAGTGATTACCTTCATGGTAGATCTTAAGTGTAGTCCTCAACGGAACGGAATCAGCAAGGTGATCCTATTGGGGCAAGCGTTCCACAAGGAAGCGTGCTGGGTCCATTGTTATGGAATGTCTACTTCAACGACCTTCTTCATCTCATCCCAGAATCACATGCATATGCAGACGACTGTACACTGACATTCACTTATCCAAGAGAAGAAATGTTAGGTGTTCTGTTATATCAATCACCAGCTGAGCTATATCAGCTGGGGAAATAGATGGCAGCAACATTTGCACTCTGAGAAAACGCAATGATGATCGTCTCTAGGCACCATGATGGTAATGCTGGTGCAGTAGTAAGGATGAATGGGAGGATGTTATACCTGGAGAATAGTTGATATTCTTGGGGGTGAAATTTGACTCAAACTAATCCATGAAGAATCATGTTAAATCTTGCAAACAAGGCAGCCAGAAGCTACAGCACTTCTGCCGTATCCTGCATCTAAGCTTGACAGTAGGGCTGCAAGATTCTGTACGAGGCACAAGCATGCTCACACCTGAGTATGCTCCACTTTCTGGTTTGCCTGCCCCCTCTCATCTGCGACTGCTTGAATAGAGAGAGAACAGAGCAACACGTCTCATCTCTCTCGCCTGGACCCATCCTGGATAGATCTGTCATTTCAGCAGAGCCTTCCAAATATAGAGGATGTGGTACCTTACTGTTATGTACAAGGCCAATATTGTCAAAATACCACACTTGGATCCACTTCTGGAGGACAGCGTGAAATGCTTTTATGCCACAAGACGGGCAGAAAGCAGCAACTTCACTCTGGCTGTACCCTTCTCCAGAACATCACTCCATCTGAGATCATACATACCCAGGATGACTCGAGTATGGAACACATTCGTACAGGATAATGATGTCAACGAGATAAAGTCAGTTGATCAAATGAAAATGCTGGCCCACAGATGGCTCCAACTTCATCCTGTTCCCTACTTGTATGTCTCATAACAATAAAATGCTTTCAAATGAGCTGATGTAGGGAACAGCTCTTAGCTTGCCAATAAAGTTAGGAATCCTTAACCTGTAATATAGCTGTCAATAAAGCTAGGGATCCTTAACCTTGTCAAACCCTGTGTAAAAAAGAGAGAGAGAGAGAGAGAGAGAGAGAGAGAGAGAGACTGAGAGAGAGAGAGAGAGAGAGAGAGAGAGAGAGAGAGAGAGAGAGAGAGAGAGTCACATGGGATGGCGCAGGTTATAGATGAACTCTCCACTTCATCAACAAGGATGTGTACTTTTATAGATCGACTTCTCTCCCCCATGAATTCTGTCGTATGGGGTCCACTCTGACTCTCTCCCTCTCTCTGACTCTCTCTCCCTCTCTCTGACTCTCTCTCCCTCTCTCTGACTCTCTCTCACACACATATGTACATCTCTGCATTAACCTGAATGCGGTTAACGATTACCTTCGTTACACATGAGTTGGATAACGAGAGGCTCGATTATCCTCACTGTGGGTAAACTTTAGGAAACGTGTTCGTTAAAACGTAACCAAACTTGCAATACAACGACCGATGTGGAATGTCAATTACCAAGTAATAGGAATCTTAGTTTTTTAAATCTTATATATTGTGGTTCAAACCTTCTTATTGTAACTTTAAGAGGTCTGGATCCTTTATAACCCAGGAGGTTGTAGGAGACTTTAAACCCAGCAATTACTGGTGACTTAGAGGTTAGTAGAGGAGCGCTCGGCTCGTAACGGAAGGTCCACGGATTCGATACAAAGGCGGAGCGATGCGGGCTGCTCCTGTTTATCTAGCAAGAAATAGGTACTTGGGCGTTAGTGGAGTGTTGTGGGTGGCATCCTGGGCAGGGTGAGAAGTATGAGCATGTCTCCTTGCACCAGTTAACCGCTTGTGCTGGTTATATATACAAGTACATGTACAAGGTATACAACCCTAGCTGACATCAATGACATAATAATACATAGAAAACCGCTTGTTATGCAGAACATTTCAGGCAAATTAGGTCAGTTTAGTCCCAGGATGCGACCCACACCAGTCAACTAACACTCAGATACCCATTTTTACTGATGGGTGAACACAGACAACTGGTGTAAGGAAACACCCCAAATGTTTTCATCCTCGCCGGAAATCGAACCCGGACACTCACCGTGTCCGGGTTGTTAGTGGGCTGTTGTGGGAGGCATCCACTGAGGAGACAATGATTCTTAAATTGGTCTGGGGTTTGAAATAAGTTGAGGCAGGATAGCAGCTCTGAGACTGCAACAAGTTGAGGCAGGATAGCAGCTCTGAGCCTGTAACAAGTTGAGGCAGGATAACAGCTCTGCGCCTGTAACAAGTTGAGGTAGGATAGCAGCTCTGAGCCTGTAACAAGTTGAGGCAGGATAACAGCTCTGAGCCTATAACAAGTTGAGGCAGGATAGCAGCTCTGAGCCTATAACAAGTTGAGGCAGGATAACAGCTCTGAGCCTGTAACAAGTTGAGGCAGGATAACAGCTCTGAGCCTGTAACAAGTTGAGGCAGGATAACAGCTCTGAGCCTGTAACAAGTTGAGGCAGCATAGCAGCTCTGAGCCTGTAACAAGTTGAGGCAGGATAACAGCTCTGAGCCTGTAACAAGTTGAGGCAGGATAACAGCTCTGAGCCTGTAACAAGTTGAGGCAGCATAGCAGCTCTGAGCCTGTAACAAGTTGAGGCAGGATAACAGCTCTGAGCCTGTAACAAGTTGAGGCAGGATAACAGCTCTGAGCCTGTAACAAGTTGAGGTAGGATAGCAGCTCTGAGCCTGTAACAAGTTGAGGCAGGATAACAGCTCTGAGCCTGTAACAAGTTGAGGCAGCATAGCAGCTATGAGCCTGTAACAAGTTGAGGCAGGATAACAGCTCTGAGCCTGTAACAAGTTGAGGCAGGATAACAGCTCTGAGCCTGTAACAAGTTGAGGTAGGATAGCAGCTCTGAGCCTGTAACAAGTTGAGGTAGGATAGCAGCTCTGAGCCTGTAACAAGTTGAGGCAGGATAGCAGCTCTGAGCCTGTAACAAGTTGAGGCAGGATAACAGCTCTGAGCCTGTAACAAGTTGAGGCAGGATAACAGCTCTGAGCCTGTAACAAGTTGAGGCAGGATAACAGCTCTGAGCCTGTAACAAGTTGAGGCAGGATAACAGCTCTGAGCCTGTAACAAGTTGAGGCAGCATAGCAGCTCTGAGCCTGTAACAAGTTGAGGCAGGATAACAGCTCTGAGCCTGTAACAAGTTGAGGCAGGATAACAGCTCTGAGCCTGTAACAAGTTGAGGCAGGATAACAGCTCTGAGCCTGTAACAAGTTGAGGCAGCATAGCAGCTCTGAGCCTGTAACAAGTTGAGGCAGGATAACAGCTCTGAGCCTGTAACAAGTTGAGGCAGCATAGCAGCTCTGAGCCTGTAACAAGTTGAGGCAGGATAACAGCTCTGAGCCTGTAACAAGTTGAGGCAGGATAACAGCTCTGAGCCTGTAACAAGTTGAGGCAGCATAGCAGCTCTGAGCCTGTAACAAGTTGAGGCAGGATAACAGCTCTGAGCCTGTAACAAGTTGAGGCAGGATAACAGCTCTGAGCCTGTAACAAGTTGAGGTAGGATAGCAGCTCTGAGCCTGTAACAAGTTGAGGCAGGATAACAGCTCTGAGCCTGTAACAAGTTGAGGCAGCATAGCAGCTCTGAGCCTGTAACAAGTTGAGGCAGGATAACAGCTCTGAGCCTGTAACAAGTTGAGGCAGGATAACAGCTCTGAGCCTGTAACAAGTTGAGGTAGGATAGCAGCTCTGAGCCTGTAACAAGTTGAGGTAGGATAGCAGCTCTGAGCCTGTAACAAGTTGAGGCAGGATAGCAGCTCTGAGCCTGTAACAAGTTGAGGCAGGATAACAGCTCTGAGCCTGTAAGCAGTTGAGGCAGGATAACAGCTCTGAGCCTGTAACAAGTTGAGGCAGGATAACAGCTCTGAGCCTGTAACAAGTTGAGGCAGGATAACAGCTCTGAGCCTGTAACAAGTTGAGGTAGGATAGCAGCTCTGAGCCTGTAACAAGTTGAGGCAGGATAACAGCTCTGAGCCTGTAACAAGTTGAGGCAGCATAGCAGCTCTGAGCCTGTAACAAGTTGAGGCAGGATAACAGCTCTGAGCCTGTAACAAGTTGAGGCAGGATAACAGCTCTGAGCCTGTAACAAGTTGAGGTAGGATAGCAGCTCTGAGCCTGTAACAAGTTGAGGTAGGATAGCAGCTCTGAGCCTGTAACAAGTTGAGGCAGGATAGCAGCTCTGAGCCTGTAACAAGTTGAGGCAGGATAACAGCTCTGAGCCTGTAACAAGTTGAGGCAGGATAACAGCTCTGAGCCTGTAACAAGTTGAGGCAGGATAACAGCTCTGAGCCTGTAACAAGTTGAGGCAGGATAACAGCTCTAAGCCTGTAACAAGTTGAGGCAGGATAACAGCTCTGAGCCTGTAACAAGTTGAGGCAGGATAACAGCTCTAAGCCTGTAACAAGTTGAGGCAGGATAACAGCTCTGAGCCTGTAACAAGTTGAGGCAGGATAACAGCTCTGAGCCTGTAACAAGTTGAGGCAGGATAACAGCTCTAAGCCTGTAACAAGTTGAGGCAGGATAACAGCTCTGAGCCTGTAACAAGTTGAGGCAGGATAACAGCTCTAAGCCTGTAACAAGTTGAGGCAGGATAACAGCTCTGAGCCTGTAACAAGTTGAGGCAGGATAACAGCTCTGAGCCTGTAACAAGTTGAGGCAGGATAACAGCTCTGAGCCTGTAACAAGTTGAGGCAGGATAACAGCTCTGAGCCTGTAACAAGTTGAGGCAGGATAACAGCTCTGAGCCTGTAACAAGTTGAGGCAGGATAACAGCTCTAAGCCTGTAACAAGTTGAGGCAGCATAGCAGCTCTGAGCCTGTAACAAGTTGAGGCAGGATAACAGCTCTGAGCCTGTAACAAGTTGATCACTTTTAATGTTACTAACATTTCTTTATCTAAATAAACATTAACAGTCCTTTTAATTAGGAAGTGATTGAGTGCCAAGTCATAGTGGCACTTCATCATAGTGGTGTTGGCACCATCAGTCCGTTGGCACCTGTAGGTACATGACCAATCATGCTCCAGCTATTAATTTTCCAATTATCAATTTTAATTAATGGTCTAGATGCATGGCCAAACTCAATTAATTTTATCTCTAATCAAGCGAGGTCACCGAAATTTATTTTTAATCCCCAGACATCTGTTGGTCTGTGACGTCACAGGTCATGTCAACTGGAGAATTAGGTAATGAATAATAATATTAATAATAATAATAATAATAATAATAACTTCACGCAGTAGTTGCAGTAAGGGCAGTAGCATTAGTAGCATGTTAAGCAAACAACAGCAGGCGGTGGTGGTAGTAGTAGCAGTAGGCAGGCACTATTAGTAGTCATACATCAGCATCGTGCTGCTGGGCAGCAGCAAGCATCAGCAGTAGCAGTAGTAGTAGTAGCAGTAGTAGTAGCAGCAACAGCAGAAGCAGTGGCAGTAGTGGCGGTGGTGGCAGCAGTAGTAGTACAGTGTTGTTGCTGTTGCTGCTGCTGCTGCTGCCGCTGCTGCTGGGCAGCAGCAGCAGCAGCAGCAGCAACAGGCACTGCTGCTGCTGCTGCTACCAGCAGCGGCCAAGCGCTGCTGCTACAGCAGCAGCAAGCGCTGGCACGCAGCAGCAGCCAGCAGCAGCAACAGCAATGTTGCGCAGCAGCAGCAGCAGCAACAAACAACAGCAGCAGCAGCGCAGCGCTGCTGCTGCTGCTGCCGCAGCAGCAGCAGCAGCAGCAGCAGCAGCAGCAGCAGCAGCAGCAGCAGCAGCAGTAGCAGCAGCAGCAGCAGCAGCAGCAGCAGCAGCAGCAGCAGCAGCAGCAGCAGCAGCAGCAGCAGCAGCAGCAGCAGCAGCAGTAGTAGTAGTAGTAGCAGTAGTAGTAGTAGTAGTAGTAGTAGTAGTAGTAGTAGTAGTAGTAGTAGTAGTAGTAGCAGTAGTAGTAGTAGTAGTAGTGGCGGTGGTGGCAGCAGTATAGTAGTAGTAACAGTAGCAGTATGGGTGATGGTGGTGGTGGTAGTAAGTAACAATAGTAGAAAGATAGCAACAGCAACAAGACTGAGTGTAAGGTTCCTTGCCAGGAGCACCTCTCTGCAACACTGTTACCAACATATCTCGTCGCAGACCCAATCCTCCACTCTCGCTATTACAATGATTATCCAGTAAGATCCTTGGTAATCTAGTTTAAAAAGCTGATGTCTTGTCCGTCTGTCTCTGTCTCTCCAAGAACAGGCCAAGTGTCTGTCGACAAGTGCCTTTGACACTCGGTAACTAAAACACACAACAACAACAGGGAAAGTGTCTATCGACAAGTGTTTTAACAATAGGTAACTAACACGTAATTTTGTCTCCATTTTTCAACTTTGTGCCATTTGTCTCCAGCCAAATTACTGGACATATCAAGGAGGGCGAGGCAACAACGATGTAAAACCCTAATATTCACCTTAAGTGACTCAAATATGCATAAGAGATATTTCAGTACAATAGTTAGAGTGTGCGACCCCTGACTATTAACTATCCACTAACTCACCCAGATGGGAACCCAAGGCAAGGTAAACAAACCTGGGTATGGGTGAAGACTAAATTCACTTGGCATGGGTTCACTCCCCACCCGTTCCGTGGATTGTTGGCTATCGTGTCATTACCACCAATGTAAGGAATAACCATCTCGAGAAATAAGTATAAAGAAAAGGTGAAGATGCCAGAGTGAAAAGATGAGATGGGAAGAAAACCTAGAAGAACACCACAAATAAAGAATAGGAGGATAAACCTTACAAAAAAGTTTGCTTGAAAGGCACAACAAATGGCGAGAGTAATGGCAGAACGAATGGCGAGAGTAATGTCAGAACGAATGGCGAGAGTAATGTCAGAACGAATGGCGAGAGTAATGTCAGAACGAATGGCGAGAGTAATGGCAGAACAAATGGCGAGAGTAATGTCAGAACGAATGGCGAGAGTAATGTCAGAACAAATGGCGAGAGTAATGGCAGAACAAATGGCGAGAGTAATGTCAGAACGAATGACGAGAGTAATGGCAGAACAAATGGCGAGAGTAATGTCAGAACGAATGACGAGAGTAATGGCAGAACAAATGGCGAGAGTAATGTTAGAACGAATGGCGAGAGTAATGTCAGAACGAATGGCGAGAGTAATGTCAGAAGGAATGACGAGAGTAATGGCAGAACAAATGGCGAGAGTACTGTTAGAACGAATGGCGAGAGTAATGGCAGAACGAATGGCGAGAGTAATGTTAGAACGAATGGCGAGAGTAATGGCAGAACGAATGGCGAGAGTAATGTCAGAACGAATGGCGAGAGTAATGGCAGAACGAATGGCGAGAGTAATGTCAGAACGAATGACGAGAGTAATGTCAGAACGAATGGCGAGAGTAATGTCAGAACGAATGACGAGAGTAATGTCAGAACGAATGACGAGAGTAATGGTAGAACAAATGGCGAGAGTAATGGTAGAACGAATGGCGAGAGTAATGTCAGAACGAATGACGAGAGTAATGGCAGAACGAATGGCGAGAGTAATGTCAGAACGAATGACGAGAGTAATGGCAGAACAAATGGCGAGAGTAATGGTAGAACAAAGGCACTTATAACAAAAGCTCGCTGTGCTACACGTGTCTCTGTCTACCAGCACACAAAGGTGTTGGGATGCTTCAAGAAGATTCAGCCTCTCATCCTTAATTGAAATAAAGAGGAAACAACAAGAGAATCTAAGACGCAGCAGCAAGCAGTGTAAGCCAAGGAAAATACTGAACTGATGAAAAATAACACAAGGAAAGTAATGTAAGAGAAGAGAATCTAGCAGGAAGACTAGAACCTAATTTATTGTGATCAGGACAGTAGCAGAGAGAACCTAATTTATTGTGACCAGGACAGTAGCAGAGAGAACCTAATTTATTGTGACCAGGACAGTAGCAGAGAGAACCTAATTTATTGTGATCAGGACAGTAGCAGAGAGAACCTAATTTATTGTGACCAGGACAGTAGCAGAGAGAACCTAATTTATTGTGACCAGGACAGTAGCAGAGAGAACCTAATTTATTGTGACCAGGACAGTAGCAGAGAGAACCTAATTTATTGTGACCAGGACAGTAGCAGAGAGAACCTAATTTATTGTGACCAGGACAGTAGCAAAGAGAACCTAATTTATTGTGACCAGGACAGTAGCAGAGAGAACCTAATTTATTGTGATTAAGACAGTAGCAGAGAGAACCTAATTTATTGTGACCAGGACAATAGCAGAAAGAACCTAATTTATTGTGACCAGGACAGTAGCAGAGAGAACCTAATTTATTGTGATTAAGACAGTAGCAGAGAGAACCTAATTTATTGTGACCAGGACAGTAGCAGAGAGAACCTAATTTATTGTGACCAGGATAGAAGTATAGAGAACCTAATTTATTGTGATCAGGACAGTAGCAGAGAGAACCTAATTTACTGTGACTAAGACAGTAGCAGGGAGAACCTAATTTATTGTGATTAAGACAGTAGCAGAGAGAACCTAATTTACTGTGACTAAGACAGTAGCAGGGAGAACCTAATTTATTGTGATTAAGACAGTAGCAGAGAGAACCTAATTTATTGTGATTAAGACAGTAGCAGAGAGAACCTAATTTACTGTGACTAAGACAGTAGCAGAGAGAACCTAATTTATTGTGATTAAGACAGTAGCAGGGAGAACCTAATTTATTGTGACTAAGAGAGAAGCAGCAAAACAATTATAAAACAACATATGAACAAGAAGACAACCAAAGTGACGCCATAATTACATAAAATAAAAAAAGTAGTATAAAATCACACGACATACAACATAAGAGAGAAGTTGGTCTACTTAGAGAAAAAATATATGATAAGCAAAATATATGTCTGGTTCACACACACACACACACACGTCTTGTGTACTGGTCACTGTCTTGTTGTGTACTGGTTACTGTCTTGTTGTGTACTGGTTACTGTCTTGTTGTGTACTGGTTACTGTCTTGTTGTGTACTGGTTACTGTCTTGTTGTGTACTGGTTACTGTCTTGTTGTGTACTGGTTACTGTCTTGTTGTGTACTGGTTACTGTCTTGTTGTGTACTGGTTACTGTCTTGTTGTGTATTGGTCACTGTCTTGTTGTGTACTGGTTACTGTCTTGTTGTGTACTGGTCACTGTCTTGTTGTGTACTGGTCACTGTCTTGTTGTGTACTGGTCACTGTCTTGTTGTGTACTGGTCACTGTCTTGTTGTGTACTGGTCACTGTCTTGTTGTGTACTGGTTACTGTCTTGTTGTGTATTGGTCACTGTCTTGTTGTGTACTGGTCACTGTCTTGTTGTGTACTGGTTACTATCTTGTTGTGTACTGGTCACTGTCTTGTTGTGTACTGGTTACTGTCTTGTTGTGTACTGGTCACTGTCTTGTTGTGTACTGGTCACTGTCTTGTTGTGTACTGGTCACTGTCTTGTTGTGTACTGGTCACTGTCTTGTTGTGTATTGGTCACTGTCTTGTTGTGTACTGGTCACTGTCTTGTTGTGTACTGGTCACTGTCTTGTTGTGTACTGGTTACTGTCTTGTTGTGTACTGGTCACTGTCTTGTTGTGTACTGGTCACTGTCTTGTTGTATACTGGTCACTGTCTTGTTGTGTATTGGTCACTGTCTTGTTGTGTACTGGTTACTGTCTTGTTGTGTATTGGTCACTGTCTTGTTGTGTACTGGTCACTGTCTTGTTGTGTACTGGTTACTGTCTTGTTGTGTATTGGTCACTGTCTTGTTGTGTACTGGTTACTGTCTTGTTGTGTATTGGTCACTGTCTTGTTGTGTACTGGTCACTGTCTTGTTGTGTACTGGTTACTGTCTTGTTGTGTACTGGTCACTGTCTTGTTGTATACTGGTTACTGTCTTGTTGTGTACTGGTCACTGTCTTGTTGTGTACTGGTTACTGTCTTGTTGTGTATTGGTCACTGTCTTGTTGTGTACTGGTTACTGTCTTGTTGTGTATTGGTCACTGTCTTGTTGTATACTGGTTACTGTCTTGTTGTGTATTGGTCACTGTCTTGTTGTGTACTGGTCACTGTCTTGTTGTGTACTGGTTACTGTCTTGTTGTGTACTGGTCACTGTCTTGTTGTGTACTGGTCACTGTCTTGCTGTGTACTGGTCACTGTCTTGTTGTGTACTGGTCACTGTCTTGTTGTGTACTGGTCACTGTCTTGTTGTGTACTGGTCACTGTCTTGCTGTATACTGGTTACTGTCTTGTTGTGTACTGGTCACTGTCTTGTTGTGTACTGGTCACTGTCTTGTGTACTGGTCACTGTCTTGTTGTGTACTGGTCACTGTCTTGTGTACTGGTTACTGTCTTGTTGTGCACTGGTCACTGTCTTGTTGTATACTGGTTACTGTCTTGTTGTGTACTGGTCACTGTCTTGTTGTGTACTAGTCACTGTTTTGTTGTGTACTGGTCACTGTCTTGTTGTATACTGGTTACTGTCTTGTTGTATACTGGTTACTGTCTTGTTGTGTACTGGTCACTGTCTTGTTGTGTACTGGTCACTGTCTTGTTGTGTACTGGTCACTGTCTTGTTGTGTACTGGTCACTGTCTTGTTGTGTACTGGTTACTGTCTTGTTGTGTACTGGTCACTGTCTTGTTGTGTACTGGTTACTGTCTTGTTGTGTACTGGTCACTGTCTTGTTGTGTACTGGTCACTGTCTTGTTGTGTACTGGTCACTGTCTTGTTGTGTACTGGTTACTGTCTTGTTGTGTACTGGTCACTGTCTTGTTGTGTACTGGTCACTGTCTGTCTTGTTGTGTACTGGTCACTGTCTTGTTGTATACTGGTTACTGTCTTGTTGTGTACTGGTCACTGCCTTGTTGTGTACTGGTCACTGTCTTGTTGTGTACTGGTCACTGTCTTGTTGTATACTGGTTACTGTCTTGTTGTATACTGGTTACTGTCTTGTTGTGTACTGGTCACTGTCTTGTTGTGTACTGGTCACTGTCTTGTGTACTGGTCACTGTCTTGTTGTGTACTGGTCACTGTCTTGTTGTGTACTGGTTACTGTCTTGTTGTGTACTGGTCACTGTCTTGTTGTATACTGGTTACTGTCTTGTTGTGTACTGGTCACTGTCTTGTTGTGTACTGGTCACTGTCTTGTTGTGTACTGGTCACTGTCTTGTTGTATACTGGTTACTGTCTGGTCACTGTCTTGTTGTGTACTGGTCACTGTCTTGTGTACTGGTCACTGTCTTGTTGTGTACTGGTCACTGTCTTGTCTTTGTACTGGTACTGGTACTGGTCACTGTCTTGTTGTATACTGGTTACTGTCTTGTTGTGTACTGGTCACTGTCTTGTTGTGTACTGGTCACTGTTTTGTTGTGTACTGGTCACTGTCTGTCTACTGGTTACTGTTGTGTACTGGTCACTGTCTTGTTGTGTACTGGTTACTGTCTTGTTGTGTACTGGTCACTGTCTTGTTGTACTGTCTTGTTGTGTACTGGTCACTGTCTTGTTGTGTACTGGTCACTGTCTTGTTGTGTACTGGTCACTGTCTTGTTGTGTACTGGTCACTGTCTTGTTGTGTACTGGTCACTGTCTTGTTGTGTACTGGTCACTGTCTTGTTGTGTACTGGTTACTGTCTTGTTGTGTACTGGTCACTGTCTTGTTGTGTACTGGTCACTGTCTTGTTGTGTACTGGTTACTGTCTTGTTGTGTACTGGTTACTGTCTTGTTGTGTACTGGTCACTGTCTTGTTGTGTACTGGTCACTGTCTTGTTGTGTACTGGTCACTGTCTTGTTGTGTACTGGTCACTGTCTTGTTGTGTACTGGTCACTGTCTTGTTGTATACTGGTTACTGTCTTGTTGTATACTGGTTACTGTCTTGTTGTGTACTGGTCACTGTCTTGTTGTGTACTGGTCACTGTCTTGTTGTGTACTGGTCACTGTCTTGTTGTGTACTGGTTACTGTCTTGTTGTGCACTGGTCACTGTCTTGTTGTATACTGGTTACTGTCTTGTTGTGTACTGGTCACTGTCTTGTTGTGTACTGGTCACTGTTTTGTTGTGTACTGGTCACTGTCTTGTTGTATACTGGTTACTGTCTTGTTGTATACTGGTTACTGTCTTGTTGTGTACTGGTCACTGTCTTGTTGTGTGGTACTGGTACTGGTTACAGTCTTGTTGTGTACTGGTCACTGTCTTGTTGTATACTGGTTACTGTCTTGTTGTGTACTGGTCACTGTCTTGTTGTGTACTGGTCACTGTCTTGCTGTGTACTGGTCACTGTCTTGTTGTGTACTGGTCACTGTCTTGTTGTGTACTGGTCACTGTCTTGTTGTGTACTGGTCACTGTCTTGTTGTGTACTGGTCACTGTCTTGTTGTGTACTGGTCACTGTCTTGTTGTGTACTGGTCACTGTCTTGTTGTGTACTGGTCACTGTCTTGCTGTATACTGGTTACTGTCTTGTTGTGTACTGGTCACTGTCTTGTTGTGTACTGGTCACTGACTTTTGTACTGGTCACTGTCTTGTTGTGTACTGGTCACTGTCTTGTTGTGTACTGGTTACTGTCTTGTTGTGTACTGGTCACTGTCTTGTTGTGTACTGTCACTGTCTTGTTGTGTACACTGTCTTGTTGTGTACTGGTCACTGTCTTGTTGTGTACTGGTTACTGTCTTGTTGTGTACTGGTCACTGTCTTGTTGTATACTGGTTACTGTCTTGTTGTGTACTGGTCACTGTCTTGTTGTGTACTGGTCACTGTCTTGTTGTGTACTGGTCACTGTCTTGTTGTGTACTGGTCACTGTCTTGTTGTGTACTGGTCACTGTCTTGTTGTGTACTGGTCACTGTCTTGTTGTGTACTGGTCACTGTCTTGTTGTGTACTGGTGACTGTCTTGTTGTGTACTGGTCACTGTCTTGTTGTGTACTGGTCACTGTCTTGCTGTGTACTGGTCACTGTCTTGTTGTGTACTGGTCACTGTCTTGCTGTGTACTGGTCACTGTCTTGTTGTGTACTGGTCACTGTCTTGTTGTGTACTGGTCACTGTCTTGTTGTATACTGGCCACTTTCTTGTTGTGTACTGGTCACTGTCTTGTTGTGTACTGGTCACTGTCTTGTTGTGTACTGGTCACTGTCTTGTTGTATACTGGTTACTGTCTTGTTGTGTACTGGTCACTGTCTTGTTGTGTACTGGTCACTGTCTTGTGTATTGGTCACTGTCTTGTTGTGTACTGGTCACTGTCTTGTTGTGTACTGGTTACTGTCTTGTTGTGTACTGGTTACTGTCTTGTTGTGTACTGGTTACTGTCTTGTTGTGTACTGGTTACTGTCTTGTTGTGTACTGGTCACTGTCTTGTTGTGTACTGGTCACTGTCTTGTTGTATACTGGTTACTGTCTTGTTGTGTACTGGTCACTGTCTTGTTGTGCACTGGTCACTGTCTTGTTGTGTACTGGTCACTGTCTTGTTGTGTACTGGTGACTGTCTTGTTGTGTACTGGTCACTGTCTTGTTGTGTACTGGTCACTGTCTTGTTGTGTACTGGTCACTGTCTTGTTGTGTACTGGTCACTGTCTTGTTGTATACTGGCCACTTTCTTGTTGTGTACTGGTCACTGTCTTGTTGTATACTGGCCACTTTCTTGTTGTGTACTGGTCACTGTCTTGTTGTGTACTGGTCACTGTCTTGTTGTGTACTGGTCACTGTCTTGTTGTGTACTGGTCACTGTCTTGTTGTATACTGGCCACTTTCTTGTTGTGTACTGGTCACTGTCTTGTTGTGTACTGGTCACTGTCTTGTTGTGTACTGGTCACTGTCTTGTTGTGTACTGGTCACTTTCTTCTCAATGGTCTTTTAAAGATACAAAAAATCTTTTTTGTATTTTAAAAAGCTGGTTGATGTAGGACGGTGTAGCTTGAATCTTTGCACCTGTAAGCGCCTCTACAGCTACTGTAAACACTTACAGTTGTACACACTCACGGGTCTTCACTGCTTTTTGAAACACATTTAGAGATTAGAACTCCCTTTTCAACAGTATTAAAGGTGTTCACAGATGTTTGAAATTTACGCATGTGTTTACTGGTTCTTAACAAAGCATTACAGGTAAATACAGGTGTTTGTAGCACTTTTACTCTTTTGCAGGTGTAGACAAGTGCCCTACAGTTATAAAGATGTTTTCAGATACCTGAAAGTGTTTAACTAGGATTCTGCTGTGATTAAATCGGATTTACAGGTATATACAGAGCTTTTATAAAGTTTATATAGGTTATACAGGTACTTATGAAGCTTACTAGTGTATACAGGTACTTATAAAGCTTACAGGTGTATGCAGGTCCTTGAAAAGGGTCTTTGTATACACACAGAAGCAGTAAAAAAGATTTACTGAGTTTGAAGCAGTTTTTCAGGTGTATACAGGTGTTTGGAACAGTTTTTCAGGTGTATACAGGTGTTTGGAACAGTTTTTCAGGTGTATACAGGTGTTTGGAACAGTTTTTCAGGTGTATACAGGTGTTTGGAACAGTTTTTCAGGTGTATACAGGTGTTTGGAACAGTTTTTCAGGTGTATACAGGTGTTTGGAACAGTTTTTCAGGTGTATACAGGTGTTTGGAACAGTTTTTCAGGTGTATACAGGTGCTTAAATAACACTTATGGATTTATACAAGTGCCTGGAACAGTTTCACAGCGTTCAAAATTAAAACAGCTGTCAGTGTGTTTATACGTTTTTTTAAAACTTTATCATTATTTACAGGTTTATGGAACATTTTTACAGTTATATTCAGGTAGATGGAAAAGTTTTACAGTTATATTCAGGTAGATGGAAAAGTTTTACAGTTATATTCAGGTAGATGGAAAAGTTTTACAGTTATATTCAGGTAGATGGAAAAGTTTTACAGTTATATACAGGTTGATGGAAAAGTTTTACAGTTATATTCAGGTAGATGGAAAAGTTTTACAGTTATATTCAGGTAGATGGAAAAGTTTTACAGTTATATTC
>NC_091302.1:41689742-41692242 GCF_038502225.1 Cherax quadricarinatus | reverse complement strand
GATATCAATACAAAAATTTTGACACCTGGACAACTATAAACGTTAGTATCATTCAGATTAAAGACTTTGTTGGTGTAATCACTGGTGTTAAGGGTTGCAACACCACCCCATTTGTTTTTATTACTCTGTTTTCACGAGGAGCCAGAATCTAAGTGTCGATACAAAATTCTGATACATGGAAAACTCTGCAAAATGTAGCTGACATTAGGAAAAACTGTCTGAATCATTGACATAACCAACAACTTGCCGAGTGTGAGATCCTACTGCTGTAAAATCATAGCAAGTGCCGCGACAGACTGACAGTGAAGGAAATCTCTTGATTCTGTCGTCGCCAAATAAGATTACAAGAGGATCCTGCACATGGCAGTTCTAGATCATTTAGAGATTTGCAATCAACAATTCTAGGTATATCATGTACCTAGAAGTCTAGCAAGCATGTGGTGAGATGCAGACCCGAGGATTAAAGAAACAATAATCAGGAAAATGGATGCAAGAATGTTTGTTATCGTAGACAGAGAACAAATCATGACGTTTTATACATTAGACAGAAGCTGCTGTCACTTCTGACGTAGACGACACCGAACAAGATGAACACACTGGAACTCAATATGACACAGTGGATGAAATATCGCATTGCCGACAAATATGAAGATGGACACAAACAAAAGAGCAACAACGTATCGCACTGTGTCAAGAGTTGTCATGTCATAGCTTAACAAAACTTTACACAGAGCGAAACGCCGTCCGAGAAAAATTGTTCCGTAGCTTGTGTCTTTGTCATCTTGATACTATAGAGAAAAGCATTCTTTCACTTCAGTACACAAGAGCCTAGCGACTGATCTCACCTCCACACTAGTGAATGATCTCACCTCCAGACTAGTGATTGATCTCACCTCCAGACTAGTGATTGATCTCACCTCCAGACTAGTGAATGATCTCACCTCCAGACTAGTGATTGATCTCACCTCCAGACTAGTGAATGATCTCACATCCAGACTAGTGAATAATCTCAAATCCAGACTAGTGAATGATCTCACATCCAGACTAGTGAATGATCTCACCTCCAGACTAGTGATTGATCTCACCTCCAGACTAGTGATTGATCTCACCTATCGATATCTCTTGGTGTAAATCAAGTCAAAGACTGAACTAAGAGCAACGTTCCTCCTCAGGTGGAAAATGAGTCTGGTAATGGACAGCCGAGAATTCAAAATGACAAAAGGAAAATGCTTTCTTCCGACAGCTCACCGAGGAGTTCTGAGGGTTGCAAGAAGATCACTCCTGGAGCTTGAATGAGCTGACGGAAGGTTAAAGGAACTACATCTGAAGACATAAAAAGAGATAAGAACCAAGAGAGACATACTCACTAAGTGCTAGATACACAGAAAATCCCACCGGAGAATTAAGAATAGATTTAAATACAAGGCACAACTCCATACACAGTTTTAAACTAGGGTATGATATGGTCCAAGAGGCCAAGATACAATACCGCAGGTCAAAAGCTGTGTAATTAAGACTCGACCCCGGGACACGCTATTAGGTGAGCACAACTCTGTAAATATACAGACACATCCCCTTCACGAAAATAAAAGTCTTTTACATTCCAAATTGGATACGAAATAAAGTCCTTCCAATTTGGCTCCTCAAACAAGAGACTGGGTTCACTCTAGGTAATTACCCTCCACGGTCTTGCTATTTAGGGTCGTTAATACCTCCCACTCCCTCCCTCCTCTCCCGCCTTACCTACCCGGCTCCCATCTACCTTTCTTCGTTCCTCCTCTTACCCCTGTACTCCCTCTTCCATCCTTACATACCCCTTCCCCGTCTCCCCATTTCTCTCAACCTACCTACCCTTCCTCCCTCTCTACCATCTTCATTCTTCCCTAACCTACCCACCTAACCATTCTCCACATTCTATTCCTACCTATTTCTTCTCCCCGCTCCTCTCCCAACCTACATCCCGCCCCACCTTCTCTTTCAACCTTCCCCTCCCTCCGTCCCACTCCTGCTGGGTAATTACACCTTTCCTCAGAAAAAAAAAATCGCAAATATATTTTTAGCATTTCTTCCTTTACAATATAGTGCAGAGCGACCATGTTTTACCTGGGCCACCCTGACCCAATATGGCACAACCTGACCTCTCGTGACCCAACACTGCAAGATTGGGATCTCTGAATCTCAACTCTCTGAAATGGTTTATAATGGAGAAAGATATGCCTGAGGTATACAAGTGAAAGATATGCATAAATATACTTGTCACTGTTTTCCAGAATTCTCCTACTATCGCAGTCCTGCCTAGAGCCAGACTTGTTTTGATTGCCTGGAGAACCAGACAGTTGCTGCAGGCAGTCCGCTGGCTAACATATACATGGCATGTTATTCAGATGTTTCGCCCACAAGGGATTTTATCAGTTGATAAATAACCTTGTCGCAAACCTTTGCACTTTCCAAAGAGGTGCTGCATACTCCAGTATGGGCCTGACGTACACGTTGTACAGTG
>NC_091302.1:41677242-41682242 GCF_038502225.1 Cherax quadricarinatus | reverse complement strand
TTGTTACGTCTGGCTAAAAAAAATCAACGGTAGTTGCTACGCCTGGTTGAGAGTCAACACTGGTTTACGTCTGGTTGAGAGTCAACACTGGTTTACGTCTGGTTGAGAGTCAACACTGGTTTACGTCTGGTTGAGAGTCAACACTAGTTTACGTCTGGTTGAGAGTCAACACTGGTTTACGTCTGGTTGAGAGTCAACACTCGTTGTTGCGTCCGGCTGCGAAAGTTAACACTGGTTGTTACGACTGGTTGAGAAAGTCATCACTGGTTGTTACGACTGGCTGAGACAGCACCACAAAACGTAAAGATACAATTAAGTAATTTCGGATAACGAATATCCTGATCTTTGTGCTTAGCAAATGGTGCTAATCGTAGCAGGACTGCAGTATTCCACAACAAACACCGCTAAATGTAGCAGTACTACTACTACTACTACCCATGAGAGCCAAATATAATAGTAGCGCAAGTGCCAACACCAGCAGGGTACCACTACAAACACAGCTAAACGGAGCGAAATTACAAAAAACTACAAAAACAAACTCCTAAATGTAACATTATAACTATTATTATAATTGTTATTATTAATATTTATAAGTAATACTTTAGGTTGGAACTTATGAACTCTCAGAAGGAAGATGTAAGAAAAGTAAGAAGCGCGTGCTTGTGTGTCTTCCAGCAGACGGAGGATCAAGCCTCCACTACGTCTTGCGCTGAATGATCCACATGGGTTTAGCACTTAACGTGAATTACTTATTATTATTGTGATTGTTTTTGTTTCGCAAAGAAAACAAGCGCTAAACCCGTATGAGTCACACGGTACATAACAGTATTACTAGACCCCCCCAAACAAACATTGCCTAAATCTAGCAGTTCTGCAGAACACATAGCAGAAAATTAATAACTTTTTATAACACGTTTGGGAAAAACATAGAACAAGTGCGTCTGAATGTAGTCGTTCAACAGGGACGTTCACTGGTCAAGCCAAATATATAACACAGCAGTAGTCCGGAACCTAACCCACTGATACAGCAGGTTAGGTTCCGGACTACTGCTATAAAGTACCTGCTGATACAGCAGGTTAGGTTCCGGACTACTGCTATAAAGTACCTGCTGATACAGCAGGTTAGGTTCCGGACTACTGCTATAAAGTACCTGTTGATACAGCAGGTTAGGTTCCGGACTACTGCTATAAAGTACCCGCTGATACAGCAGGTTAGGTTCCGGACTACTGCTATAAAGTACCCGTTGATACAGCAGGTTAGGTTCCGGACTACTGCTATAAAGTACCTGTTGATACAGCAGGTTAGGTTCCGGACTACTGCTATAAAGTACCCGCTGATACAGCAGGTTAGGTTCCGGACTACTGCTATAAAGTACCTGCTGATACAGCAGGTTAGGTTCCGGACTACTGCTATAAAGTACCTGCTGATACAGCAGGTTAGGTTCCGGACTACTGCTATAAAGTACCTGCTGATACAGCAGGTTAGGTTCCGGACTACTGCTATAAAGTACCTGCTGATACAGCAGGTTAGGTTCCGGACTACTGCTATAAAGTACCTGCTGATACAGCAGGTTAGGTTCCGGACTACTGCTATAAAGTACCTGCTGATACAGCAGGTTAGGTTCCGGACTACTGCTATAAAGTACCTGCTGATACAGCAGGTTAGGTTCCGGACTACTGCTATAAAGTACCCGCTGATACAGCAGGTTAGGTTCCGGACTAATGCTATAAAGTACCTGCTGATACAGCAGGTTAGGTTCCGGACTACTGCTATAAAGTACCTGCTGATACAGCAGGTTAGGTTCCGGACTACTGCTATAAAGTACCTGCTGATACAGCAGGTTAGGTTCCGGACTACTGCTATAAAGTACCTGCTGATACAGCAGGTTAGGTTCCGGACTAATGCTATAAAGTGAAAAATAACTTTTTGACTTTCAAATGCATATATAATGCCTGATAATATGTTTACAATATCATATATTAAGTGAACAATGGAGTTAGGCCTCAAAAAATGCATATACAGTACACACATTACTTACCTTAAAATATTTTCATCCTTAGCTTAAAGAGTTGCGAATATAATTATTGTAGGAAATCTGAATAAATGAAGGATGGGTAATTGAAAACCAATGTTAGTTAC
Organism: Cherax quadricarinatus; assembly: GCF_038502225.1. Lineage (NCBI taxonomy): Eukaryota > Metazoa > Arthropoda > Malacostraca > Decapoda > Parastacidae > Cherax > Cherax quadricarinatus. The sequence goes on along the minus strand of NC_091302.1, from coordinate 41,680,102 downwards.
CATTTTGTCCTAGGCACATGTCGATTAGACACTAGGCCTGGTGTGTGTGTATGTGTGTGTGTGTGTGTGTGTGTGTGTGTGTGTGTGTGTGTGTGTGTGTGTGTGTGCGTGTGTGTGTGTGTGTGTGTGTGTGTATGTGTGTGTGTGTGTGTGTGTGTGTACTCACCTAATTGTGGTTGCAGGGGTCGAGACTCAGCTCCTGGCCCCGCCTCTTCACTGATCGCTACTGGATCCTCTCTCTCTCTGCTTCCTGAGCTTTGTCATACCTCTTCTTAAAACTATGTATGGTTCCTGCCTCCACTACTTCACTTGCAAGGCTATTCCACTTGCTGACAACTCTATGACTGAAGAAATACTTCCTAACGTCCCTGTGACTCGTCTGAGTCTTCAGCTTCCAGTTGTGACCCCTTGTCCCTGTGTCCCCTCTCTAGAACATCCTATCTCTGTTCACCTTGTCTATTCCCCGCAGTATCTTGTATGTCGTTGTCATGTCTCCCCTGACCCTTCTGTCCTCCAGTGTCGTCAGTCCGATTTCCCTTAACCTTTCCTCGTACGACATTCCCTTGAGCTCTGGGACTAGCCTTGTTGCAAACCTTTGTACTTTCTCTAACTTCTTGACGTGCTTGACCAGGTGTGGGTTCCAGACTGGTGCTGCATACTCCAGTATGGGCCTAACATACACAGTGTACAGTGTCTTGAACGATATTCTCAGGTTTGCCAGGCGCCCGTATGCTGCAGCGGTTATTTGGTTGATGTGTGCCTCCGGTGATGTGCTCGGTGTTATGGTCACCCCAAGGTCTTTCTCCCTGAGTGAGGTCTGTAGTCTTTGTCCACCTAGCCTATACTCTGTCTGCGGTCTTCTTTGCCCCTCCCCAATCTTCATGACTTTGCATTTGGCTGGACTGAATTCGAGAAGCCAGTTGCTGGACCACATGTCCAGCCTGTCCAGGTCTCTTTGCAGTCCTGCCTCATCCTCGTCCGATTTAATTCTTCTCATCAACTTCACGTCATCTGCGAACAGGGACACTTCAGAGTCTATTCCTTCCATCATGTCGTTCACATATATCAAATATAGCACTGGTCCTAGAACTGACCCCTGTGGGACCCCGTTCGTAACAGGCGCCCACTGTGATACCTCTTCACGTACCATGACTTGTTGCTGCCTCCCTGTCAGGTATTCCCTTATCCATTGCAGTGCCCTCCCTTTTACGTGCGCCTGATCCTCCAGCTTCTGCACTAATCTCTTGTGGGGAACTGTGTCAAAGGCCTTCCTGCAGTCTAGGAAAACGCAATCTACCCACCCCTCTCTCTCGTGTCTTACCTCTGTTACCTTGTCATAAAACTCCAGGAGGTTTGTGATACAAGATTTGCCTTCCATGAACCCATGCTGGTTTTCATTTATAATCTTGTTCCTTTCCAGGTGTTCGACCACTCTCCTCCTGATAATCTTCTCCATGACTTTACACACAATACATGTCAGAGACACAGGTCTGTAGTTTAGTGCCTCGTTTCTGTTTCCTTTCTTAAATATGGGGACTACATTAGCTGTCTTCCATTTCTCAGGTAGTTGCCCAGTTTCAAGGGATGTGTTGAAGATTGTGGTTAGAGGCACGCACAGCATCTCTGCTCCTTCTCTAAGGACCCATGGGGAGATGTTGTCCGGTCCCATCGCCTTTGAGGTGTCAGGGTCACTTAAGAGCTTCTTCACCTCCTCCTCAGTTGTTCGTATGTCATCCAACACTTGTTGGTATATTCCCTCTTGATGTTCCCTTCTGTGCTGTCTTCCCACAGCCCTTCCTGTCTCTACTGTAAAAACTTCCTTAAATCTCCTGTTCAGCTCCTCACATACCTCCTGATCATTTCTTGTGAGTTCTCCACCTTCTGTCCTTAATCTGATCACCTGGTCTTTGACTGTTGTCTTCCTCCTGATGTGGCTATACAACAGTTTCGGGTCAGTCTTGATTCTCGATGCTATGTCATTTTTATACTGTCGCTGGGCCTCCCTCCTTACCTGTGCGTACTCATTCCTGGCTCTGCGACTGATCTCCCTATTTTCGTGTGTTCTCTGACTTCTGTACTTTTTCCATTCTCTATTGCACTTTGTTTTTGCCTCCTTACACCGTCGGGTAAACCAGGGGCTCGTTCTGGTCTTCCCATTGTTACTGTTGCCCTTGGGAATAAACCTTTCCACTGCCTCCTTGCATTTTGTTGTTACATATTCCATCATTTCATTTACTGGCTTTCCTGCCAGTTTTCTGTCCCACTGGACCTCCCGCAGGACGTTCTTCAACCCTATGTAGTCCCCTCTTTTATAGTCAGGCTTTTCCCATTAAACTCCTGTTATTCTCTCCACTTTCAGCTCTACTATGTATTGAAAGCACAGAACCACGTGGTCGCTAGCTCCTATGGGACTCTCATACTTGATGTCCTCAATATCTGAGCTGCCCAGGGTGAACACAAGGTCCAATCTTGCTGGTTCATCCTCCCCTCTCACTCTGGTAGTGTCCTTAACATGTTGGTGCATGAGGTTTTCCAGCACCACGTCCAACATCCTGGCTCTCCATGTTTCGGGACCCCCATGTGGCTCCAGGTTTTCCCAGTCAATCTCCCTGTGGTTGAAATCCCCCATAACCAGCAACTTTGCTCTGCTGGAGTGAGCTCTTCTTGCCACCTCAGCAAGTGTGTCCACCATTGCTCTGTTGCTTTCTTCATATTTCTCTCTTGGCCTCCTGCAGTTCTGTGGTGGATTATACATCACTGCAATGACCACTCTGTGTTCCCCAGACTGAAGTGTACCTGCTATGTAGTCTCTTTCTCCCGTCTCATCTATTCCTTCCATTTTCTCGAATTTCCATTTGTT
>NC_091302.1:41594742-41672242 GCF_038502225.1 Cherax quadricarinatus | reverse complement strand
AATTACTGATGAGAGAGAGAGAGAGAGAGAGAGAGAGAGAGAGAGAGAGAAAGGAAGCACTCTGGTAATGTAAGCTCTCAGCCAACACACAATGTGATGGAAGTAGAGAATTTCTTCCACGAGTTTGGAGAGGCTGACGTTAAGGCTTGTGTGTTGCAGGTGTTGCGTATGTTGCAAGTGTTGGATGTGTGCTGCAGGTGTGTTGCGTGTGTGTTGCAAGTGTTCGGCGTGTTTGGCCGAGATTATGTGACTTGCAGGTAGACAAGAGAGACGTTCCCGAGACAACAGAGTACCTTTAACGTCGAAACGTAACGCCTATATGTGTGTGTGAGGGGAAGAGTGGGAGAGGGAGGTGATGGGGGGAAGGGAGGGTAGACAATACTAGGAGCAAGACACTGATGAACGCACACCAACAGACACCAAGCAGGCAGGTAAGCGAGACATATTATGCCACTCATCACCAGAGCTTCCCAGGGGGATGACATTCATATCGCCCGCCATCTGTCTATGTCAACATTCTTATTTTGCTTCAACTCTATGTATCATTTTTCTCTTTATATACGTCCACGTTGTAGTTTTTTACCGCCTGTGTCCCAGAAACACTTTGTCACAATAATTCTTAGTAGACAGTATGCATTAGGCTTTGGTCCTGCCGAAAACCAATGATATATATATATATATATATATATATATATATATATATATATATATATATATATATATATATATATATATATATATATATATATATATATATATATATATATATATATATATATATATATATATATATATATGTATATATATATTAACACGCCGGCTAATTAAACACTTTCACCATCACACATTCTATCACTGTCTTGCCAAAGGTACGCCGATACTATAATTCAGATATCCCCACCCTTCCTACAGAGTGCACGCACTCTACTTTCTACCTCCAGGACTCAAGTCCACCTAACAGGTTTCCCTGAATCCCTTCAGGGAAACTCCAACAGAACGTCACGTTATAAAAACCACCTGCCTTCACTCAATCTTATCTAACAAGCCCACCTTTCCTCCACTACAGATTTATGCACCCTACAAGCCTTGCAATTTTGCTCCATATTCTCTAAATGTCCGAACCACCTCAACAACTCATCCTCAGCCCTCTTAGTAACCCCGCACCTTCTAATATCCAAACTATGAATTTTATGGTACACCTCATCTTCCATAAACCCATTTGCTAACAAATACACTTCCAAATATCTGAACACATTCACTTCTTTCATACTCCCTTCTTTCAATCTAACACCCAATCTTTTATTGCCTAATTGTTTTTGTTACCTCTTTACCTTGTTCTTTCCTCTTTTCACTTTTAATTTCCTTCCTTTATATACTCTCTCAAATTCGTTCACAAATCTTAGCAAAAAGCAACTGTGACAACCCCCACTTTGTATTATATTCGGTATATTTTTAACTTCACGCTTCTCCCCAACACCAGGCATTCACTTCTTATAGAACTCCCATCTATAAACATATTATAGAACAGTGTTCACATCGCGCATCCCTGTCTAAGGCCCATTTTTACAGGAAAATAAGATTATTTTCTTGCATAAGTGGAAAATAATCTTATTCTCCTACATACTCAAACCTGAGTTTTGCTGTTCTCATAGAAACTCTTTATTACTTTTAGTAACCTGACACCTATTCCAAATACTTGCAACATCTGCCACATTGCTCCACAATCCACCCTATCTTTTCTAGATCCCTAAATGCAAAGAAAACTTCCTTACCTTCATCAAAATATCTATATATATATATATATATATATATATATATATATATATATATATATATATATATATATATATATATATATATATATATATATATATATATATGCTTGTACATGCATGTGTAGTGTGACCTAAGTGTAAATAGAAGTAGCAAGACGTACCTGGAATCTTTCATGTTTATGAGACAGAAAAAAGACAAAAACAATCCTACCATCATGTAAAACAATTACAGGCTTCCGTTTTACACTTACATGGCAGGACGGTAGTACCTCCCTGAGTGGTTGCTGTCTACCATGTGTGTTAGTTACCATTTTGTCCTAGGCACATGGTGTGTGTGTATGTGTGTGTGTGTGTGTGTGTGTGTGTGTGTGTGTGTGTGTGTATGTGTGTGTGTGTGAGAGAGAGAGAGTGCGCAGCTTGACACAAACTATCATCAAGAAATACTACTAAAACATTATAATAAAACACTCGGCATATATTATGATGGAACATTCAGTCAGAATATTCACTATGTTCACCTGACTCAGATAACAGTCCATAATAACACTATAATATCTTCAGTCAGTTATTTTGTTATCATTCCATTATTTTCTTTAACATTTTTACCTGTATTAACAATAAATTTTATATACGTACAAAAAAAATTCTTCTTTTTCTCCGTTTAATAATTTAATTTTAAAACATAATACATATACATAATACTTTGAAAAAAGGCCATTGTGTGTGTAGCTTTCTGGCCATTTAAAGGCTTTAGTTTCGTAGTAACATCACTTCTTTCTTTCCTCTTCTTATTATTATTAATATGCAATTATTAATATTATTACTGTAATTAATTTTATTGTTACTATTATCCTCCCTTTATTATATTTACAGATTTTAAAAGAATTTAAGACAGGAAGACTGTCTAATATTATTATTATTATTATTATAATTATTATTCTAACTGGATGAATCACTCCAAGTTAGAGTGGGTCCCACTCAAACTCACCCTCAGTTAGAGTGGGTCCCACTCAAACTCACCCTCAGTTAGAGTGGGTCCCACTCAAACTCACCCTCAGTTAGAGTGGGTCCCACTCAAACTCACCCTCAGTTAGAGTGGGTCCCACTCAAACTCACCCTCAGTTAGGGTGGGTCCCACTCAAACTCACCCTCAGTTAGGGTGGGTCCCACTCAAACTCACCCTCAGTTAGGGTGGGTCCCACTCAAACTCACCCTCAGTTAGGGTGGGTCCCACTCAAACTCACCCTCAGTTAGGGTGGATCCCACTCAAACTCACCCTCAGTTAGGGTGGGTCCCACTCAAACTCACCCTCAGTTAGGGTGGGTCCCACTCAAACTCACCCTCAGTTAGGGTGGGTCCCACTCAAACTCACCCTCAGTTAGGATGGGTCCCACTCAAACTCACCCTCAGTTAGGGTGGGTCCCACTCAGACTCACCCTCAGTTAGAGTGGGTCCCACTCAAACTCACCCTCAGTTAGAGTGGGTCCCACTCAAACTCACCCTCAGTTAGAGTGGGTCCCACTCAAACTCACCCTCAGTTAGAGTGGGTCCCACTCAAACTCACCCTCAGTTAGAGTGGGTCCCACTCAAACTCACCCTCAGTTAGAGTGGGTCCCACTCAAACTCACCCTCAGTTAGGGTGGGTCCCACTCAAACTCACCCTCAGTTAGGGTGGGTCCCACTCAAACTCACCCTCAGTTAGAGTGGGTCCCACTCAAACTCACCCTCAGTTAGAGTGGGTCCCACTCAAACTCACCCTCAGTTAGAGTGGGTCCCACTCAAACTCACCCTCAGTTAGAGTGGGTCCCACTCAAACTCACCCTCAGTTAGAGTGGGTCCCACTCAAACTCACCCTCAGTTAGGGTGGGTCCCACTCAAACTCACCCTCAGTTAGGGTGGGTCCCACTCAAACTCACCCTCAGTTAGAGTGGGTCCCACTCAAACTCACCCTCAGTTAGAGTGGGTCCCACTCAAACTCACCCTCAGTTAGAGTGGGTCCCACTCAAACTCACCCTCAGTTAGGGTGGGTCCCACTCAAACTCACCCTCAGTTAGAGTGGGTCCCACTCAAACTCACCCTCAGTTAGAGTGGGTCCCACTCAAACTCACCCTCAGTTAGAGTGGGTCCCACTCAAACTCACCCTCAGTTAGAGTGGGTCCCACTCAAACTCACCCTCAGTTAGGGTGGGTCCCACTCAAACTCACCCTCAGTTAGGGTGGGTCCCACTCAAACTCACCCTCAGTTAGAGTGGGTCCCACTCAAACTCACCCTCAGTTAGGGTGGGTCCCACTCAAACTCACCCTCAGTTAGGGTGGGTCCCACTCAAACTCACCCTCAGTTAGAGTGGGTCCCACTCAAACTCACCCTCAGTTAGGGTGGGTCCCACTCAAACTGAGATCACTGATCAAGATTTTTAAACAAGTTAATGTGTATGTTTCGCTCATTGAGCTCAAAACGTTGTTAAAGAATGAACACGTGATGAATGTTGGAAAGCAGGCAGGCAGGCAGGCAGGCAGGCAGGCAGGCAGGCAGGCAGGCAGGCAGGCAGGCAGGCAGGCAGGCAGACAGGCAGGCAGGCAGGCAGGCAGGCAGGCAGACAGGCAGGCAGGCAGGCAGGCAGGCAGGCAGACAGGCAGGCAGGCAGGCAGGCAGGCAGACAGGCAGGCAGGCAGGCAGGCAGGCAGACAGGCAGGCAGGCAGGCAGGCAGGCAGGCAGGCAGGCAGGTATACAGGCAGGCAGGCAGGTATGCAGGCAGGCAGGCAGGCAGGTATGCAGGCAGGCAGGCAGGCAGGCAGGCAGGCAGGCAGGCAGGCAGGCAGGCAGACAGACAGGCAGGCAGGCAGGCAGGCAGGCAGGCAGGCAGGCAGACAGGCAGGCAGGCAGGCAGGCAGGCAGGCAGGCAGGCAGGCAGACAGGCAGGCAGGCAGGCAGGCAGGCAGGCAGGCAGGCAGGCAGACAGGCAGGCAGACAGGACGGCAGGCAGGCAGGCAGGCAGGCAGGCAGACAAGCAGGCAGGCAGGCAGGCCGGCAGGCAGGCAGGCAGGCAGGCAGGCAGGCAGGCAGGCAGGCAGACAGGCAGGCAGGCAGGCAGGCAGGCAGACAGGCAGGCAGGCAGGCAGGCAGGCAGGCAGGCAGACAGGCAGGCAGGCAGGCAGGCAGGCAGGCAGACAGGCAGGCAGGCAGGCAGGCAGGCAGGCAGGCAGGCAGGCAGGCAGACAGGCAGGCAGGCAGGCAGGCAGGCAGACAGGCAGGCAGGCAGGCAGGCAGACAGGCAGGCAGGCAGGCAGGCAGGCAGACAGGCAGGCAGGCAGGCAGGCAGACAGACAGGCAGGCAGGCAGGCAGGCAGGCAGACAGGCAGGCAGGCAGGCAGACAGGCAGGCAGGAAGGCAGACAGGCAGGCAGGCAGGCAGGCAGGCAGGCAGGCAGGCAGACAGGCAGGCAGGCAGGCAGGCAGGCAGGCAGGCAGGCAGACAGGCAGGCAGGCAGACAGGCAGGCAGGCAGGCAGGCAGACAGACAGGCAGGCAGGCAGGCAGGCAGGCAGACAGGCAGGCAGGCAGGCAGGCAGGCAGACAGGCAGGCAGGCAGGCAGACAGGCAGGCAGGCAGGCAGGCAGGCAGGCAGGCAGGCAGGCAGACAGGCAGGCAGGCAGACAGGCAGGCAGGCAGGCAGGCAGGCAGAAAGGCAGGCAGGCAGGCAGGCAGGCAGACAGGCAGGCAGACAGGCAGGCAGGCAGGCAGACAGGCAGGCAGGCAGGCAGCCAGGCAGGCAGGCAGACAGGTAGGCAGGCAGGCAGGCAGGCAGGCAGGCAGGCAGGCAGGCAGGCAGGCAGACAGGTAGGCAGGCAGGCAGGCAGGCAGGCAGCCAGGCAGGCAGGCAGACAGGTAGGTAGGCAGGCAGGCAGGCAGGCAGGCAGGCAGGCAGGCAGGCAGTCAGGCAGGCAGGCAGGCAGGCAGGCAGACAGGCAGACAGGTAGGCAGGTAGGCAAGCAGGCAGGCAGGCAAGCAGGCAGGTAGGCAGACAGGTAGGCAGACAGGCAGGCAGGTAGGCAGACAGGTAGGCAGACAGGCAGGCAGGCAGGCAGGCAGGCAGGCAGGCAGACAGGCAGGCAGGCAGGCAGGCAGGCAGGCAGGCAGACAGGTAGGCAGGAAGGCAGGCAGGCAGGCACAGGTAGGTAGGCAGGCAGGCAGGCAGGCAGGCAGGCAGGCAGGCAGGCAGGCAGGCAGGCAGACAGACAGGCAGGCAGGCAGGCAGGCAGGCAGGCAGGGAGGCAGGCAGGCAGGCAGGCAGGCAGGCAGGCAGGCAGGCAGACAGGCAGGCAGGCAGGCAGGCAGGCAGGCAGACAGACAGGAAGGCAGACAGGCAGGCAGGCAGACAGGCAGGCAGGCAGGCAGGCAGACAGACAGGCAGGCAGGCAGGCAGGCAGGCAGGCAGACAGGCAGGCAGGCAGGCAGGCAGGCAGGCAGACAGGCAGGCAGGCAGGCAGACAGGCAGGCAGGCAGGCAGGCAGGCAGGCAGGCAGACAGGCAGGCAGGCAGACAGGCAGGCAGGCAGAAAGGCAGGCAGGCAGGCAGGCAGGCAGACAGGCAGACAGGCAGGCAGGCAGGCAGACAGGCAGGCAGGCAGGCAGCCAGGCAGGCAGGCAGACAGGTAGGCAGGCAGGCAGGCAGGCAGGCAGGCAGGCAGGCAGGCAGGCAGGCAGGCAGACAGGTAGGCAGGCAGCCAGGCAGGCAGGCAGCCAGGCAGGCAGGCAGACAGGTAGGTAGGCAGGCAGGCAGGCAGGCAGGCAGTCAGGCAGGCAGGCAGGCAGGCAGGCAGGCAGACAGGCAGACAGGTAGGCAGGTAGGCAAGCAGGCAGGCAGGCAAGCAGGCAGGTAGGCAGACAGGTAGGCAGACAGGCAGGCAGGCACGCAGGCACAGGTAGGTAGGCAGGCAGGCAGGCAGGCAGGCAGACAGACAGGCAGGCAGGCAGGCAGGCAGGCAGGCAGGCAGGCAGGCAGGCAGGCAGGCAGGATACATATAAGCAGGCAGGAGGCAGGCAGGCAGGTTATACAGGCAGGCAGGTTATAGCAGGCAGGCAGGCAAAGTATGTACAGGCAGACAAAAAGCAGGCAGGTTATGTTATGGCAGGCAGGCAGACAGGCAGGCAGGCAGGCAGGCAGTACAGGAGGCATACAGGCAGGCATGTTATAAGCAGGCAGGCAAGCAGGCAGTGTTATACAGGCAGATTAGCAGGCATACAGGCAGGCAGGCAGGTGGTATATAAGCAGGCAGGCAGTATATACATAGCATATACAGGCTATGACAGGCTATGTTGCGTTATATAAGCAGGCAGGCAGGCAGACAGGCAGGCAGGCAGGCAGGTATGTTGGCAAGCACAGGCAGGCAGGGCAGCAGGCTATGGGTGCAGGTTATGTTATAAGCAGATTATGTTATGCTATGTTATGTTATATAAGTACAGTAAGGCAGACAGGCAGGTTATGCAGGCATGCGCAAGCACAGGCAGGCAGGCAAGGCAGTTAAGTGCTGCGTTGGGTGCTATGTTGGTACAGACAGGCAGGCAGGCAGGCTATGCATGTTATACAGGCAGACAGTACAGGCAGGCAGGCAGGTAAGCAGGCAGGCAGATTATGCTATATATACAGGCAGGTTATGCTATGTTATAAGCAGATTGGCAGGCAGGCACAGGCAGGCAGACAGGCAGGCAGGCAGGCAGGCAGGCAGATTGCAGGCAGGCAGGCAGGCAGGCAGGCAGACAGGCAGGCAGGCAGGCAGGCAGGTTAAGACAGGCAGGCAGGCAGGCAGGCAGGCAGGCAGGCAGGCAGGCAGACAGGCAGGCAGGCAGGCAGGCAGCAGGCAGACAGGCAGCAGGCAGGCAGGCAGGCAGTACAGGCAGACAGGCAGGCAGGCAGTGAGACAGGCAGGCAGGCAGTGAGACAGGCAGGCAGGCAGTGAGACAGGCAGGCAGGCAGTGAGACAGGCAGGCAGGCAGTGAGACAGGCAGGCAGTGAGACAGGCAGGCAGTGAGATAGGCAGGCAGTGAGACAGGCACGCAGGCAGGCAGGCAGGCAGGCAGGCAGACAGGCAGGCAGGCAGGCAGGCAGGCAGGCAGGCAGGCAGACAGGCAGGCAGGCAGGCAGGCAGGCAGGCTGACAGGCAGGCAGACACGCAGGCAGGCAGGCAGGCAGACAGGCAGGCAGGCAGGCAGGCAGGCAGGTTATAAGCAGACAGGCAGGTTATACAGGCATATGTTATACAGGCAGGCATAGCAGGCAGGCAGCAGGCAGGCAGACAGGCAGGCAGGCAGGTTGAGGCAGGCAGGCAAACAGGCAGGGGCGGAGTGCTAAGACAGGCAGGCAGGTTGGTGTTATGTTATGTTATGTTAAGACAGGCAGGCAGGCAGGCAGGCAGGCTATGTTATATATATGTTATAAGCAGGCAGATTATAAGCAGGCAGGCAGGCAGGCAGGCAGGCAGGCAGGCAGGCAGGCAGCAGGCAGGCAGGCTAAGATTATGTTATATATAAGGTATATACAGGCAGGTTATGTTATGTTATGTTATATATATATAAGCAGACAGGCAAGTGTTATGTTATAGCAGGCAGGCAGGCATACAGTACATATATGTTATGTTATACAGTATGTTAGGCAGACAGGCAGGTTATAAGCAGGTTATACATGTTATATATAAGCAGGCAAGATTATGTTATGTTATACAGGCAGATTGCATATGTTATGCTATATATGTTACAAGCAGATTGGTGTTATGTTACAGGCAGCAGGCAGGTTATGTTATGCTAAGGCAGGCAGGCAGGCAGGCAGGGGTTATGTTATACAGGCAGGTTATGTTATATATGCTATACAGGCAGGCAGACAGGCAGCAGGCAGGCAGGCAGGCATGTTATAGCAGGCAGACAGGCAGGCATATAAGCAGGCAGTACAGGTAGGCAGGCAGGCAGGCAGGCAGGCAGGCAGGCATATGTTGGTATATAAGCAGGTTATATATGCTATGTTATAAGTTAAGATTATGAAGCAGGCAGGCAGGCAGGCAGATTATAAGCAGGCAGGCAGGCAGACAGGCAGGCAGACAGGCAGGCAGGCAGACAGGCAGGCAGGCAGGCAGGCAGGCAGGCAGGCAGGCAGACAGGCAGGTTAAGGCAGGCAGGCAGGCAGGCAGACAGGCAGGCAGGCAGGCAGGCAGGCAAAGTGGTATACAGGCAGGCAGGCAGGCAGGCAGACAGGTAGCAGGCAGACAGGCAGGCAGGCAGACAGGCAGGCAGGCAGGCAGGCAGGCAGGCAGGCAGGCAGACAGGCAGGCAGACAGGCAGGCAGGCAGGCAGGCAGGCAGGACAGGCAGGCAGGCAGGCAGCCAGCAGCAGGCAGACAGGTAGGCAGGCAGGCAGGCTATACATACAGGTGCGCAGCAGGCAGCAGGCTAAGACAGGCAGGGCAGGTTGGAGTGCAGCAGGCAGGCGTTTCAGGCAGGCAGGCAGACAGGCAGGCATAAGCAGGCAGTAGCAGGCAGGCAGGCAGGCAGGCAAAGGCAGGCAGCCTGTGCAAAGGGCAAGGCAAGGGCAGACATGCAGACAGGCAGGCAGGCAGGCGCAGGCAGGCAAGAGGTTATGCTGCCAGGCAGGCAGGCAGGCAGCAGGCAGGCAGGCAGACAGGCAGGCAGGCAGGCAGGCAGACAGGCAGGCAGCCAGGCAGGCAGGCAGACAGGCAGGCAGGGGCAGTGGTGGAAGGGTGTGGTGATTGCAGCAGGCAGGCAGCAGGCAGGCAGGCAGGCAGGCAAGTGGCAGGCAGGCAGGCAGGCAGACAGGCAGGCAGGCAGACAGGCAGGGCAGGCAGGCAGGCAGGCAGACAGGCAGGCAGACACGCAGGCAGCAGGCAAAAGACAGGCAGGGCAGGTGCAGCCAGGCAGGCAGGCAGACAGGTAGGCAGGCAGGCAGGCAGGCAGGCAGGTGGCAGGCAGCAGGCAGACAGGTGGCAGGCAGGCAGGCAGGCAGGCAGGCAGGCAGCCAGGCAGGCAGGCAGACAGGCAGGAGGTGCAGGCAGGCAGGCAGGCAGGCAGGCAGGCAGGCAGGCAGACAGTCAGGCAGGCAGGCAGGCAGGCAGGCAGGCAGACAGGCAGACAGGCAGGCAGGCAAGCAGGCAGGCAGGCAAGCAGGCAGGGCAGACAGGTAGGTGACAGGCAGTATGCTAAGGCAGGTTAAGTGTATGCTATAAGATTATGTTATGTTGCAGGCAAGGCATGCTATATGTTGTGCTAAGACAGGCAGGGCAGGCAGGCAGGCAGGCAAGGCTGAGGCAGTGTAAGCATGCTATGTTGGTTAAGGCAGGCAGGCAGGCAGGCAGGCAGAGTGCTATGCTATGCAGGCAGGCAGGCGCTATGCAGATCAGATCATGCTAAGTGCTATGCTATGCTGAGTGCATGGCGGCAGCGTTATGCAGACAGGCAGGCAGGTGCTGGTGCTAAGTGCAAGCAGGCAGGCACGCAGGCAAGGGCAGGTTATGTTGAGGCAGGCAGGCAGGCAGGCAGTCAGTGCTATGCTATGCTGGTGCAAGCAGACAGGCAGGCAGGCAGGCAGGCAGGCAGGCAGGCAGCAAGGCATATATATGAAGAGGAGTACAGACAGGCAGACAGGCAGGCAGGCAGGCAGGCAGGCAAGCAGGCAGGCAGGCAAGCAGGCAGGCAGGGTGACAGGCAGGGCAGACAGGCGTGCTATGGCACGCAGCACAGGTAGGCAGGCTATGTTGCGCAGGCAGACAGACAGGCAGGCAGGCAGGCAGCAAGGCAGTGTTGGCAGGTAGGCAGGCAGGGCAGGCAGGCAAGCAGGCAGGCAGGCAGGCAGACAGGTAGGCAGACAGGCAGGCGTGCCAGGCAGGCAGGCAGCAGGGTAGGCAGGTAGGCAGGCAGCAGCCAGGCAGGTACAGGCAGGCAGGCAGGCAGATAGCTAACACATAGGTAGGCAGGCAGGCAGGCAGGCAGGCAGGCAGGCAGGCAGGCAGGCAGACAGGTAGGTAGGTAGGCTGGTTATGCAGGCAGGCAGGCAGGTTATACAGGCTATGCTATACAGACAGCAGGCATAAGCAGGCAGGCAGGCAGGCAGGCAGGCAGGCAGACAGGCAGGCGTGTTTATGCAGGCAGGCTATGCTATGGGCAGGCTATGTTATGCAGCCCAGGGCAGGCAGGCAGGCAGGCAGGCAGCAGGCAGACAGGCTATGACAGGCAGACAGGCAGGCAGGTGAGGCAAGCATAGCAGGCAGGCGGGCTATGTTGCAGGCTAAGATTGCAGCAGTAAGCAGATTGGCATAAGTGTTATGTTATAAGCAGGCAATTGAGGCAGGCAGGCAGGCAGGCTAAGGTGTTGGCAAGCAGACAGGCAGGCAGGCAGGCAGGTTATGCAGTCAGGCAGGCAGGCAAAGGGCAAGATGTTGGAAAGCGCATAGTAAAGAGGCAGGCAGGTTATATGGGTTATAAGGTATATGCTATAAGCACAGGTAGGCAGGCAGGCAGGCAGGCAGGCAGGCAGGCAGTACAGGCAGGCAAGAATACAGACAAGATTGCACAGGCAGGTTATATATAAGGGCAGGCATGTTATGGCTATAAGCAGGCTATGCAGGTTATGTTGCAGGCAGGCAGGCAGGCAGGCAAGGGCAGGCAGGTAGGCACGCAGGCAGGCAGGCAGGCAGGCAGGTTATACAGGCTATATATGCTATACAGGCAGGCAGGCAGACAGGCAGGCAGGCAGACAGGCAGGCACAGGCACAAGTGAGGCAAGGCAAGGCAGATTGGTGCAGGCGAGGCATGCTATGTGCCATGCAGGCAGGCAGGCACAGGCAGGCAGGCAGGTTAAGGGTGTTATGCTATGTTATAAGCAGTGTTATACTAAGACAGGCAGGTTATGCTATACAGGCAGGCAGGCAGTACAGGCAGGTTATACAGTTATGCTGTTATGATAGGCAGACAGGCAGGCAGGTAGGCGGCTATGTTATATGCTGCTATACAGGTAGGCAGATTATGCTATGGTGCAGCAGGCAGGCAGGTTATGTTATACAGGCAGGCACAGGCAGGCATATAGCAGGCAGACAGGCAGGTTATGTTACAGGCAGGCAGGCAGGCAGGCGGCAGGCAGGCAGGCAGGCAGGCAGACAGGCAGGTTATGAAGGCAGGCACAGACAGGCAGGCAGGAGGCAGGCAGGCAAGCAGGCAGGCAGCAGGCGCAGGTGAGGTAGGCAGGTTAAGGCAGGCAGGCAGGTTATGTTATGGTGCAGCAGGCAGGCAGGAAGGCAGGCAAACAGGCAGACAGATTATAAGCAGGCAGGCAGGCAGCAGGCAGGCAGGCAGGCAGGCAGGTGTAGGCAGGCAGGCAGGTGCAGGGCACGCAGGCAGGCAGGCAGGCAGCAGGCAGGCAGGCAGTAAGCAGGCAGGCAGGCAGGCAGGCAGCAGGCAGGCAGGCAGGCAGGCAGACAGGTAGGCAGGCAGGCAGGCAGGCAGGCAGGCAGGCAGGCAGGCAGGCAGGCAGGCAGGCAGACAGGTAGGCAGGTAGGCAAGCAGGCAGGCAGGCAAGGAGGCAGGTAGGCAGACAGGTAGGTTATGACAGGCAGGCAGGCAGGTGGCAAGGCTGAGGCAGGCAGGAGGTGCTATGCTATGCAGGTTATGCTATGATTATGCTATGCAGTACAGGCTATATGCTATGGTGCTATGCTATGCAGTGCTATGCTGCTATGTTATGTTAAGTGCAAGAGATCATGCTGTTATGGGCAGGCAAGTGCTGCCATATGCAGGCATGCTACTTAAGGCAGGCAGGCAGGCATGGCAGTGCATGCTAAGGCAGGCGCTATGCTAAGTGCTATGCTATGCTATGCTGCGCTATGCTATGCTAAGTGCTATGCTATGCAAGGCAGGCAGGCAGGCAGGCAGGCAGGCTGGCAGGCTATGCGGCAGGCTATGCAGGCTATGCTACACAAGGCCAGGCAAGGCGCTATGCTATGCTGCTATGCTACAGGCGGGAAACATCATATGCTATGCCATAAGTGCTGAGGCAGGCTAAGCATGAGCAGGCAGGCAGGCAGGCAGGCAGGCAGGCAGGCATGCAGGTAGGTAGGTAGGCAGGTAGGCAGCCAGGTAGGCAGGCAGGTAGGTAGGTAGGTAGGCAGGTAGGCAGGCAGGCAGGCAGGCAGGCAGGCAGGCAGGCAGGCAGGCAGGCAGGCAGGCAGGCAGGCAGGCAGGCAGGCAGGCAGGCAGGCAGGCAGGCAGGCAAGCAGGCAGGCAAGAAGACATGCAGATAAAAAGACAAGCAAGACGAATAGGTAAGAAGATAGACAGGGAGACAAGTAGACGGATAGGTAAGAAGATAGACAGGGAGACAAATAGACGGATAGGCAAGAAGATAGACAGGGAGACAAATAGACGGATAGGCAAGAAGATAGACAGGGAGACAAATAGATGGATAGGTAAGAAGATAGACAGGATACTGTCTGATTTGGATAGGT
Source organism: Cherax quadricarinatus (assembly GCF_038502225.1). Taxonomy (NCBI): domain Eukaryota; kingdom Metazoa; phylum Arthropoda; class Malacostraca; order Decapoda; family Parastacidae; genus Cherax; species Cherax quadricarinatus. Next base: position 41,658,972 of record NC_091302.1, on the reverse strand, counting down.
AAGAAGATAGACAGGGAGACAAGTAGACTTGGATATGGGTAAGAAGATAGACAGGAGACAAGTGGACGGATAGGTAAGAAGATAGACAGGAGACAACAGACGGATAGGCAAGAAGATAGACAGGGAGACAAATAGATGGATAGGTAAGAAGATAGACAGGGATACAAGTTGACGGATAGGTAAGAAGATAGACAGGGAGACAAGTAGACGGATAGGTAAGAAGATAGACAGGGAGACAAGTAGACGGATAGGTAAGAAGATAGACAGGGAGACAAATAGACGGATAGGCAAGAAGATAGACAGGGAGACAAATAGATGGATAGGTAAGAAGATAGACAGGGATACAAGTTGACGGATAGGTAAGAAGATAGACAGGGATACAAGTAGACGGATAGGTAAGAAGATAGACAGGAAGACAAGTAGACGGATAGGTAAGAAGATAGACAGGGATACAAGTAGACGGATAGGTAAGAAGATAGACAGGGAGACAAGTAGACGGATAGGTAAGAAGATAGACAGGGATACAAGTAGACGGATAGGTAAGAAGATAGACAGGGATACAAGTAGACGGATAGGTAAGAAGATAGACAAGTAGACGGATAGGTAAGAAGATAGACAAGTAGACGGATAGGTAAGAAGATAGACAGATAGACAAGTAGACGGATAGGTAAGAAGATAGACAGGAAGACAAGTAGACGGATAGGTAAGAAGATAGACAGGGAGACAAGTAAACGGATAGGTAAGAAGACAGACAGGGAGACAAGTAAACGGATAGGTAAGAAGACAGACAGGGAGACAAGTAAACGGATAGGTAAGAAGACAGACAGGGAGACAAGTAAACGGATAGGTAAGAAGACAGACAGGGAGACAAGTAGGTAGATAAACAGGAAGTCAAAACTGACTGACTGACTTACTTAATGAAGATCGTTTCTGAAGTTTTAATTCACACCTGAAAGTTTAACTGAAGCTAAAATTACTCCAGTGAGAGAGAGAGAGAGAGAGAGAGAGAGAGAGAGAGAGAGAGAGAGAGAGAGAGAGAGAGAGAGAGAGAGAGAGAGAGATAGATAGATAGAGAGAGAGAGAGAGAGAGAGAGAGAGAGAGAGAGATAGCTAGATAGATAGAGAGAGAGAGAGAGAGAGAGAGAGAGAGAGAGAGAGAGAGAGAGAGAGAGAGAGAGAGAGAGAGAGAGAGAGAGAGAGAGAGAACAGGAAGTCAAGGGAATAACCCTCTCCCAATTTTTTTCTCAGAATTTACAACCACCATATATATCTCCTGTTTTTCATTTCCTTATTTTCCCCTCAGTGGGGAGAAAGGGGAATCCTTATACATTTTTTCTTCCTTAAGAAATCTGTCATATGCCTGAGAGTAATGGCTGCCCTTCTCTTTTCTTTCTCTCTCTCTCTTTAATACTGAAGAGCTCTACTCTTTATTTGGGAATTCCTCTTATTTACCAGAGGTAAGAGTACTTATCTTACCTCATCGTGAATATTCCTCCGAAGGGAAAGCTGCCTTAATGTTGGGGTAAGACTCTTGATTCAATGGAGCTACCATTTTCTTACTTAGATCAGACCTCATTACCATGACAATAATAATAACACTAATAATAATAATAATTAGTAATTTTCGAGTGCTGAATTCAAATTTGAAATAAGTTTTGGACCATTAGTTTCTGTATAATATTGTATAATACAATCCCACGGTGAATGATTCCACCCAGACATATCCATCACGGAGAAGACATGTCCAGGACAACACTGAGGATCAGTGTGATGGTCGACTACTGCTGGACGCTGGTGGGGCCTGGTTACCTGGAGGTTATTCCGGGGATCAACGCCCCCGCGGCCCGATCCATGACCAGGCCTCCCGATGGATCAGGGCCTGATCAACTAGGTTGTTACTGGGGCAGAGAAAACTCAACACAAGCTCAAAGGTCTGAAAATGGTGATGCAAATATGTTTGCACGATCGTATGAATTTTTTTTTGTTATGCATATTTGTAATGAATTCACATAGGAGAGATACTGTCACTGATGCACCACACTTGATATTTCTGTATAATATGATTGTTAATTAGCTTACATCATGTGATTCCTCAACCTTAAATAAGGTATAACAGTTGTTTCTTTAGGGTGTGTGTGTGTGTTAGTTAGTTACCATTTGGTCCTAGGCACATGTCGATTAGACACTAGGCCTGGTGTATGTGCATGCGTGTGTGTGTGTGTGTATGTGTGTGTGTGTGTGTGTGTGTGTGTGTGTGTGTGTGTGTGTGTGTGTGTGTGTGTGTGTGTGTGTGTGTGTGTGTGAAGTTGGGATAGACAGAAAACCTTGGTACACTTTCCTTGTGCATAGCAGTAAGGGCACTTGCATTTCTCCAGTGTTGAAGGCTGTTGCAATGACATATACAACCTCCCTTCCCCTTTCTGTCTCCTCCGACTCGTTTTCTTCCTCCTCCTCCTCCTCTTCCTCCGACCCGTTTTCTTCCTCCTCCTCTTCCTCTGCTTCCTCCTCTTCCTGCCGCAGAGCAGACGGTGCTTGTGTTACTTCTGATAAATCGACAATTGTTGTTGATTAAGCGGAGCTAGACGCATGAATAGAGGAAGTCCTCGCCAAGTGTGATTGTAGAATCGTGTTCATGCATATCTACACTCTATAATGATCTTATGAATGTGTGGTAGAGCTTAACACCGTAGCAGCAACAGCAGCAGCAGCAGCAGCAGCAGCAACAACAACAGCAGCAGCAACAACAGCAGCAGCAACAGCAGCAGCAGCAACAACAACAACAGCATCAAACACTCAGCAGTGTACTGGACACACTAATTAAGAAAATACACAGATGGGCAACATGTTTCACAGAGATAACGTTGAACTCAATTTTGTTTTCCGCTCTGTGTACATCTTTCTCAAGTCATGTATCGCTCTTTGGAGAGCTGTATCAAGTCAGGTGACTAGAAAAAACTCTACAAAGAACGAAGCGTTGCTAGAATTGAAGCTCTCTTTTGTAATATGCGACTTGTCTAGAATCTTCGCATGTTTGTGGCTCGTAGGGACGGGGCGGAGTCTCGAAACTAGACTGAGTGAATAACAAAAAGTCACAATACCGTGATTGGAACAATGCACAGATAACCTGCACATAGGAGAGAGGAGCTTATGACGGCGTTTCGGTCCGACTTGGACCATTTACAAAGTTACACTAGGCTTGTGAGTGTGTAAATGGTCCAAGTCAGACAGAAATGTAACCTTAAGCTCCTCTCTCATACGTGCGGGTTACTTGTGTAGAGTGATCTCACCGTATGTGGAAAGTTACCATCGACTGCATAGTACTGTGTCCAGAGAGCGAGCGAGAGAGAGAGAGAGAGAGAGAGAGAGAGAGAGAGAGAGAGAGAGAGAGAGAGAGAGTGAGAGAGAGAGAGAGAGAGAGAGAGAGAGAGAGAGAGAGAGAGAGAGAGAGAGAGAGAGAGAGAGAGAGAGAACGAGAGAGAGAGAGAGAGAGAGAGAGAGAGAGAGAGAGAGAGAGAGAGAGAGAGAGAGAGAGAGAGAGAGAGAGAGAGAGAGAGAGAGAGAGAGAGAGAGAGAGAGAGAGAGAGAGAGAGAGAAGGGAGAGGGGAAGAGCATCTGACACACAGAGATTGGGATGTCACTAAAGGTTACTTATTACTGCTAGCAACAATGGCTCTGCTGAAGCGTGAAATGTTTAGTTGTGAGATGAAGTGAATAATAAGGTGAACAAAAGTGCATGAGGTGAAGAGAATTGCATGAGGTGAAGAGAAACGCATGAGATGGAGAGAAGTGCATGAGGTGAAGAGAAGTGCATGAGGTGAAGAGAAGTGCATGAGATGAAGAGAGGTGAATGAGGCGCAGAGAAAGGTCCATGAAGGATGGGATTTATCCCTGATAGAGGATAGAGGGAATGGTGCAGGTGTGTTTCTCTGGGGATGGTGCTGGTGTGTTTCTCTGGGGATGGTGCAGGTGTGTTTCTCTGGGGATGGTTCAGGTGTGTTTCTCTGGGGATGGTGCAGGTGTTTCTCTGGGGATGATGCAGATGTGTTTCTCTGGAAATAGTGCAGGTGTGTTTCTCAAGGGATGGTGCAGGTGTGTTTCTCTCGGGATGGTGCAGATGTGTTTCTTTGGGGATGGTGCAAGTCTGTTTCTCTGGCGATGGTGCAGGTGTGTTTCTCTGGGAATGGGGCAGGTGTGTTACTCTGGAGATGATGCAGGTGTGTTACTATAGGCATGGTGCAGGTGTGGTATTCTGGGCATGGTGCAGGTGTGTTTCTCTAGGGATGGTGCAGGTGTTTCTCTAGATATGGTGCAGGTGTGTTTGTCTGGGGATAGTGCAGGTGTGTTTCTCTGGGGATGGTGCAGATATGTTACTCAGGGGATGGTGCAGGTGTGTTTATTTGGGGAGGGTGCAGGTGTGTTACTCTGGGGATGGTGCAGGTGTGTTACTCTGGGGATGGTGCAGGTGTTACTCTGGGGATGGTGCAGGTGTGTTACTCAGGGGATGGTGCAGGTGTGTTTCTCTAGGGATGGTGCAGGTGTGTTTCTCTGGGGATGGTGCAGGTGTGTTACTCTGGAGATGGTGCAGGTGTGTTTATCTGGGGATGGTGCAGGTGTTTCTCTGGGGATGGTGCAGGTGTGTTTCTCTAGGGATGGTGCAGGTGTGTTTCTCTAGATATGGTGCAGGTGTGTTTGTCTGGGGATGGTGCAGGTGTGTTACTCAGGGGATGGTGCAGGTGTGTTTCTATGGGGATGGTGCAGGTGTGTTTCTCTGGGGATGGTGCAGGTGTGTTACTCTGGAGATGGTGCAGGTGTGTTTATCTGGGGATGGTGCAGGTGTTTCTCTGGGGATGGTGCAGGTGTGTTTCTCTAGGGATGGTGCAGGTGTGTTTCTCTAGATATAGTGCAGGTGTGTTTGTCTGGGGATGGTGCAGGTGTGTTTCTCTAGGGATGGTGCAGGTATGTTACTCAGGGGATGGTGCAGGTGTGTTTATCTGGGGAGGGTGCAGGTGTGTTACTCTGGGGATGGTGCAGGTGTTACTCTGGGGATGGTGCAGGTGTGTTTCTCTGGGGATGGTGCAGGTGTGTTTCTCTGGGGATGGTGCAGGTGTGTTACTCTGGAGATGGTGCAGGTTTGTTTATCTGGGGATGGTGCAGGTGTTTCTCTGGGGATGCTGGAGGTGTGTTACTCTGGGGATGGTGCAGGTGTGTTTCTCTAGTCATGATGCAGGTGTGTTACACTGGGGATGGTGCAGATGTGTTTCTCTGGGGAAGGTGCAGGTGTTTCTCTGTGGATGGTGCAGGTGTGTTACGCTGGGGATGGTGCAGGTGTGTTTCTCTGGGGTTGGTGCAGGTGTGTTACTCTCGGGATGGGAGTAATATTGATATATTGTTAAAGTAATGGGAGGGAAGGAGCGCTAAACTAATATGGGTCATACAACACCTGGGGAATGGGAGGCAATCAGGTTTGGTTCGAGGAAACGGAGAGTAGCTCCAATTCTTTGGATCAAGAGCTCCTGGAGGGCGCTCTCTCACACAGACCAGTCTACTGCAGCGTTCTCTTCCTACCTTCCTCCGATCTCTTCCTAAAATTCGACTAATCGTCCCAAAACTCCTTTCCTCCTCCTGCTGCTCCTCCTTGCCGTTCTCTTTTTTCTCCCCCTCATTTCCTGTTTTCTTCACTCTTCCTAAAACTCCACTCCTTGCACTCCTCTTCTCAAAACTCCTGTCCTCTTTCTCCTCTTCTTCCTCCTCTACAAAGGGCACATTTTTCAATTATCTTTAAACTAGCACCATCAGTGATTGGTGTCCTACACTAGCACGGCCTATCCTAACTAGTTCCTCGAGTTGTCTTGGTGCTCCTCCTCATACTGAAAGGAGGGGAAGGGCTGGGGCAGGGGGAGGGCTGGGGCAGGGGGAGGGCTGGGGCAGGGACAGGGGCAGAGGCAGGGGCAGAGGAGGGGGATTAGGAAGGAAGGGATGGAGGGAGGCAAGGAAGGGGAGAGAATGAGGGAGAGGAAACAGGGATGGAGGAAGCAAGGGAGGTACAGAGGAATAAGTAGGGAGGGACTGTTCATAGTGTCTGGGATCATCGCTACCGAGGCTCGGTTCCAGACCAAGTACATGGTTGCGGGCCTGATCAACCAGGCTATGTTTGCTAACAGCAGGCAATCCTTCGTAATCATCACAGTCAATTTTAGGATGTAGAAAGAGTTGGAACCAACAGGTCAACACACACACACACACACACACACACACACACACACACACACACACACACACACACACACACACACACACACACACACACACACACACACAGACACACACACACACACACACACACACACACACACACACACTACTGACAAACTAATCTTTCAGGAAAAAAATCACATTAGCAAACAAAATTAAATAATAAAACTTAAAATAACCTACATTAGTTAAAACCCTTGAACTGGTCAGCATCTGGCAAACCATTAATATATGGCACAGTGAATGCTGAGCCACAGGTCACATACAGAGAGAGGGATGAAGGGTGGATGGTGTACCTGCAGGTAGGTAGCTATGGGTGAGGTGTCTTGTGTATGTAATAAACTCAATCTACCGAGACTTGTGGCTGTCAACAGATAAGTGATGAAAAATAACAAATATAGTAAAATGTAACTAGCTAATAGTACAACATTTCAGCTACGCTATTTCTTTGTAGCTGAAATACTGCAATAAGAAAGGTTTCGCCTTATTATACATGTATTTTTCCAATAATGAGAATATTCTTGCAGAATAAGAGAAGGGGAGGAACACCCTCGCCCAGCATAACCCTTCATAATTTGCTATTCGTCTGTACGACCCAACAAGCTAATAATGAATGTGTCCCAAAATTTCACTGAGGCTACAGACGCCGGCTGTACTATGTGCAGCAGCCTTCACCTCTGCATCCATCTGTTTATTACCCAGGACCCACACATAACCTGGGTACCAAAAGAATTTTGCACCTTTCTACTATGCAGTGACAAGTCTTCCAAATTCTATGATGAACTAGAGTAAACGGCACCAGGGTGAGCAGAGAACTCATTAAAATCCTTAGTTATAGTTTTGCTGAGAGAGGCACCGGGGATCAGTTCTCAAAAAAAAAAAAAAAAAAAAAAAAAAAAAAAAAATGTATAGGGAACCAGGGATTTATTAATCTCATCTATTTTACCTTCCTCTTCTTAAAGATTAGCCGGTATTCTCCCGGCCCGGGCCTTTCCCAAGTGGTGGCCCGGCCTTAGCTCCCTCTTTAGGGAGTGTCTGAGACCGAAGTCTCCCATGGGAGGAGGCACAAGTACCTCCTCATCTTTGGGACCAACTGTCCCCAGGCCTAGCCACAAGCTAGGCCTCTCTGGTCTGCCATCCCCGCCCCAAGGGGGCAAATGGGAATGACAGTCGTATGAGCTAAAGGCTCGGGCTCTTCTCTGATCTATTTTACCAACAGAGACAAACCTCTGATACCATCCTAGGACAACACGTCAAGAATCCAACTTCCGTAACGTTAAACACATCCACTGCACAAATCAATTCTAATAATAATAATAATAATAATAATAATAATAATAATAATAATAATAATAATAATAATAATAATAATAATAATAATAATAATAATAATAATAATAATAATATCTTGATTGTAAAGTAAAAGGAAACTAGTGCAACTAATGTGACATTTTATTGTGGCAACGTTTCGCTCTCCAGGAGCTTTGTCAAGCCGTTAATCTTAAGGCTCGGTAACGGCTTGACAAAGCTCCTGGAGAGCGAAACGTTGCCACAATAAAATGTCACATTAGTTGCACTTGTGTCCTTTTACTTTACATATTGCTGGTAATTCTACCAACATTATTACAATATCTTGATTTCTAAAAGTACATGTACAAGGTATACAGTCCTAGCTGACATTAATGACATACTACTATATAGAAAGCCGCTTGTTTTGCAGAGCATTTCAGGTAACTTACGTCACTTTTGTCTCAGGATGCGACCCACACTAGTCAACTAACACCCAGGTACGCATTATTACTGATGGGTGAACATACACAACTGGTGTAAGGAAACACGCCCAATGTTTCTACCCTTGCCGGGAATCGAATCCGGAACCTCACAGTGTGAAGCAAGAGCTTTTGTCACCAGGCACAGGCCACCAACAGAACATGGGAAGCCAAATTCTCCAGGCACAGGGTTGAGCACTCATTCCTCTGCCACGAAGACTGTAGCATGGGTTGCCAAGAGTGTCAAATTGAAACAGCTGACACATCCTCACGGCAGAGATCCAGAAGCTTGCTGGAATCGACACGGAGTCTCATTATATTTATAATTGTTATTATGAAATTTATAAGGACTAAACCCATACGGGTCACATAGAACATAAGGAAGGTAATCAGACTTTATTCAAGGATGTGGAGAACAGGTTCTACTGACTCACGACAGGCAGGTTCTACTGACTCATGACAGGCAGGTTCTACTGACTCACGACAGGCAGGTTCTACTGACTCACGACAGGCAGGTTCTACTGACTCATGACAGGCAGGTTCTACTGACTCATGACAAGCAGGTTCTACTGACTCATGACAGCAGGTTCTACTGACTCACGACAGGCAGGTTCTACTGACTCATGACAGGCAGGTCCCACTCACACCTACCCACTTTCACTCATGTACCTGTCCAGACAATTTTGAAAACAACCCAAAAGACAGACTTTAGTGATGCTGCAGGTGAAATACAGCACTAGTACACACTTTAGTGATGCTGCAGGTGAAGTATTGCTCCAGTACACACTTTAGTGATGCTGCAGGTGAAGTATTGCTCCAGTACACACTTTAGTGATGCTGCAGGTGAAGTATTGCTCCAGTACACACTTTAGTGATGCTGCAGGTGAAGTATTGCTCCAGTACACACTTTAGTGATGCTGCAGGTGAAGTTGCTCCAGTACACACTTTAGTGATGCTGCAGGTGAAGTATTGCTCCAGTACACACTTTAGTGATGCTGCAGGTGAAGTATTGCTCCAGTACACACTTTAGTGATGCTGCAGGTGAAGTATTGCTCCAGTACACACTTTAGTGATGCTGCAGGTGAAGTATTGCTCCAGTACACACTTTAGTGATGCTGCAGGTGAAGTATTGCTCCAGTACACACTTTAGTGAGGCTGCAGGTGAAGTATTGCTCCAGTACACACTTTAGTGAGGCTGCAGGTGAAGTATTGCTCCAGTACACACTTTAGTGATGCTGCAGGTGAAGTATTGCTCCAGTACACACTTTAGTGATGCTGCAGGTGAAGTATTGCTCCAGTACACACTTCAGTGATGCTGCAGGTGAAGTATTGCTCCAGTACACACTTTAGTGAGGCTGCAGGTGAAGTATTGCTCCAGTACACACTTCAGTGATGCTGCAGGTGAAGTATTGCTCCAGTACACACTTTAGTGATGCTGCAGGTGAAGTATTGCTCCAGTACACACTTCAGTGATGCTGCAGGTGAAGTATTGCTCCAGTACACACTTTAGTGATGCTGCAGGTGAAGTATTGCTCCAGTACACACTTTAGTGATGCTGCAGGTGAAGTATTGCTCCAGTACACACTTCAGTGATGCTGCAGGTGAAGTATTGCTCCAGTACACACTTTAGTGATGCTGCAGGTGAAGTACAGCACCAGTACACACTGAAGGAGTGGTGTGACAGTGCCTTGAACATATAGGAAGTAGGACAAATAGGGAGGAGAATGAGTAAGAGAAGGAGGAAGAAGAGAAGGAAAAAGTAGGGAAAAATTGAAAGAAGAAATGGGGAGAGGATGGACGAAGAAAAGGAAGGAAAGAAAGGAAAAACAGAAAGAGGGGAGATAGAGAAGAAAAGGAGAGAAAGGAAAAATAGATAGAGGGGAGATAGGGAATACCAAATTTGGGGAAAAAGAGAGGGGAGAGAGATGGTAGGAAGAAAGAAACCAGAAAAAGGAGAGAGGAAGGGGCGAGGGTGGAAGAAATAGAGGTGATAACAGAGGTAGAAAGAGAGATTTCAAAAAAAGAGAGAGACGTGCAGAGGGAGGGTGAGACACCAATCATAACACATTTAAAAAAAATATATCAAATAAATTCTTTTATCTTTCTCTCCATACTTAGTCCTCTTTCATTTTTCCCTTCTCTTTATAACGGACCCTCCCTCCCTCTTCCCTTCTCTTTATAACGGACCCTCCCTCCCTCTTCCCTTCTCTTTATAACGGACCCTCCCTCCCTCTTCCCTTCTCTTTATAACGGACCCTCCCTCCCTCTTCCCTTCTCTTTATAACGGACCCTCCCTCCCTCTTCCCTTCTCTTTATAACGGACCCTCCCTCCCACATCCCATCTCTTTATAACGGACCCTCCCTCCCTCTTCCCTTCTCTTTATAACGGACCCCCCTCCCTCTTCCCTTCTCTTTATAACGGACCCTCCCTCCCTCTTCCCTTCTCTTTATAACGGACCCCCCTCCCTCTTCCCTTCTCTTTATAACGGACCCTCCCTCCCTCTTCCCTTCTCTTTATAACGGACCCTCCCTCCCTCTTCCCTTCTCTTTATAACGGACCCTTCCTCCCTCTTCCCTTCTTATAACGGACCCTTCCTCCCTCTTCCCTTCTCTTTATAACGGACCCTCCCTCCCTCTTCCCTTCTCTTTATAACGGACCCTCCCTCCCTCTTCCCTTCTCTTTATAACGGACCCTCCCTCCCTCTTCCCTTCTCTTTATAACGGACCCTCCCTCCCTCTTCCCTTCTCTTTATAACGGACCCTCCCTCCCTCTTCCCTTCTCTTTATAACGGACCCTCCCTCCCTCTTCCCTTCTCTTTATAACGGGTTTGTTTTTATTTCTGTTGTAGTTGTTGCTTTACTGTTATTTTTGTTGTATTGTATTTGTTTCTGTTACTGGTATTGTTGGTTGTTGTTGAGGTAGTGAAGGTACAGTTGTTGTTGTTGTTGTTTTGTTGCTTCTGCTTATCGTAATTTCTCCTTTTGTTTTTGCTGCAACTGACGTTATTTTTCGTTGTTGCTCTTGATGACGTTGCTACTGTTATTGTTGTTATTGCTTTTGTATTTGCTGCATTTTAATGCTACGTTTTGCTTTTGTTTTCCAGCTCGTCCAACAATGTCTAGTTCCCAGCATCTGGTCTAGCAATGTCTAGGTAAAATCACTAATATTATTATCATTATTTCTAAAATTATTAGTACTATTGTTGTACTCATTTGTCAACGCTAAATCCGTAGAGGACATATAAACAGTGCCTAGGGACGACGGGTAATCAGACTTAACCTAAAGAGGGGAAGGACAGCCACCAGTTTCTGGACGAAAAATCATTGAGGAGTAAAGGGGACGTTTGACTTTAATACCCTTCACCCTATGAGCTTCAGGAAGCCAGAGCTCTTGCCTGATCCCTGTGTTATTGAACACGTCAACGACCTTCCACAAATAACATACCAGGGGGACACAGTCAGGACACAGTCAAAACTCAATTCGCTGACTACTCAATATGTGTATCATCACTTAATAGTGCTCAACAGTTAGTTAACGAGCAAAATTATTTACAAACATTATCTGTCAGTACAGAGCAGGACTAGAACCGGTGAACTCTTCATCAAGGTACACAGTATTTACGCCACACACCCAGACCCAGAATATGTATGGAAGCCTAGCTGAAACTAGGCCTATCTTCAACTGTGGCAGAGTGTACAGGTTTAAGTCCGTTTCTGGACTGAGATAATATTTACTTAAAGGTATACAATACTGATAAGCTGATGAATAAAACACATGTACAACACCTGGGTATTTTATTTTGAAGACGTTTCGCCAACTACTGACTATCAATTCAATATATAATTAATTTACTGGAGACAGGGGAAAACGAGGTAATGAGTTCCTCAGTCTAAATAGAAAAGTGTTCAGTCCCTGAGCCTGCGTCAGTCTGAACACTTTTTATGTAGGCTAAGGGACTGATTACTTTATCATCTACTGTCTCCAGTATATACTCTTTGTGGTGAATTGAAAAAAAAAACTGGTTGGAGAAAAGTCTTGATAATAAAAATACCCAGGTGATGCGTACATGTGGTGTCCTCCACCCCAGCAGGTTACCACACGTGTAAAACTCACAAACTGATCCAAAAGCGGTGAACTAAACATAACATCTAAATGAGAAAGGAAATGGAGAATTACCACCTAAACATATAAGGTACAAATCAGAACAACTGAATGTTACCTAACGACGACTGGATGCAATGGAAGAACAATGATGACAGATACTCCTATTGTCATCAAAAAAGATCAAGAAGGTTCTGGGATATGAAACTAACCAACTGTTGAACTCTACTAAACACGCAGTTTGTAAATAACAAATCTAGCAAAAGTCAAACTCCAGCAATTACAGATTGAAACAAGCTCCAACCTAGCACAAGACACATCTTTATAAAATACTAAATCGCCCAATTCTCGTATAACCACGTGTACCCTTGACAACTAATAACATGCTGAAACTCCACAGATTGCATAAAAAAAAAGTCTGTCGCTTTGTTTCCAAAGCATCGCTGGATGAAAGATTAACCAGTGGATTTCCACGCATTACACAGCACTATCGTCTGACTCAACAAGATCATCTCCACGCGTGACACAACACTGATTCAATCAACATCTGACTCAACAAGATCATCTCCACGCATCACACAACACTGATTCAATCCACATCCGACTCAACAAGATCACAAAATGACAAGTGTACAATATGAACTATAAGTACCAGACAGTGAAGACCCACCTCAGACAACACCACAGACTCTGTGATCCGTGCCCCCCCCCTTCCCCGGCCTCCCTAAAGTGAACAACCAGATAAACATGCAACAACAAAATGAGAGGTTGTATTCACAAGGATGAAGTAGTCAACCGGGAGACAAGGAAGAAGAGATCACGTTTGGTAAAATCCTCAGTGTAAAATAATAAAAGATCGAATCAGTAGGCACACTGGGTCCCGGTGTTTTGTAGCATGGCGGTCAAGTGGTTTAAGGCGTCTGGAGGGTAGCTTGGTTCCCAGGAGCCGGGCTAAATGTCCGGGGATCGATTCCCGGCTGGTCGCAGTATTGTATTTGCTTAAAAAAAATACTTTGTTCTGTGGATGCATTAATATGTGTATGTATATACCTTCACGTAAGTATAAGCAGTAGACGACACATAATATATATCATATATATAAAATAACTAATTCACATACTTCCGCCATAACATAAAAACAAAAGTGGGTGGCCACTTTTCTCTTTATCCTCTCTATTTTTTCCCATACCTAATCCCTTTATATCATCCCCATCCTTTTTCCTTCCCTGCCCCTCCTTACCAGGGCACTGAGGTCAAAATTACATTGACTCTCCTCTCAATACTTTACCACCTTTCCTTATTTCTTTCTCATAGCTTCTTCCTTCTCACTTTCCTTACATTATATTATCATCCCTTCATTCTCTCCTGCTCTTCCTCCCCCGTCCGCCTTCCCTCCCTCTTGCACAAGCGTCCATCTATATGCAAAACCTCGCAGATATTCCGCAGAAATTGGTTCATCGCGCAGGGAGTTACGACACCCTCCTTGATTATTGTAAATCTACGGTCAAACACTCTCTCCCTCTTTCTCTTGCTCTCTCTCTCTCTCACACACACGCTCTCTCTGTATCTCTCTCTCTCTAAAATCGTCTCAAGGATCTTATATAAGTTTCAGGAAAGGGAACAGGTAAAAGCACTACATGGAGGCTGCACCCACTCGTGAACTACCAACAAATCGAAGCCAAGAGGAGGCACCCGCTGTGTAAATGCTGCAGGAAGGTGCCAGTGTGTGGAGGTCGACCTTGATGCCTTGAAGGAAGAAGGTGCTAGAGTGTGAAGACTTACCCTTGATACCTTGAAGGAGGAAGGTGCCAGTGTGTGGAGGCCGACCTTGACGCCTTGAAGGAGGAAGGTGAAAGAGTGTGGAGGTCGACCCTTGAAAAACTCACCATCAACCCCTGAAGAACGCAGGTGAAGGACCCAGAAGTTACACCGGTAAAGAGCACTTGGTTTAACCAAACTATCAAGGAAAGTTATTTTCCGAGGCAGTGTGGAAGCTATAAACAGGTGGCTCCACACTAAAAGCTGCCACCATAGCTTACCCCGGCTGCCAAAAAAAATAGCTTAGGCTAGCTGGGAAAACTTGTTTTAGGCTGGAGGGAAAAAAATACAGATTAGGCTATTTTGGAAAGTTTGATGGGAGACATTATTATTATTTTATTATTATTATATATTATCATCATTTTATTATATTATTATTATTATTATCATTATTATATTATTATATCAATACTAATATTGTATTATTAATTTTATTATTACTATAATTACTTTATTATTAATATTATCATTATTATTATTACTACTACTATGATACTGAAAATCGACTAAACCCGTATGGATCACTTTACCTCCCCTTCCCTTCTTCCTCCCCTCCCCACTCCCTTCTTCCTCACTTCCCCCTTTCCTTCCTCCCTTCCCTCCTCCCTCCTCTGCCTGGTCCCAACTCCTAATATTAGTCAATCAATTTCGCTGACAATTCTCCCTCGTATCGCCGCCACAGACCCAATCCCAGTGGACCAGACTCGGTCCAGAGTGGACCAGACTCGATCCAGAGTAGACCAGACTCAGTCCCGAGTGGACCAGACTCGATGTATACATAGCTGTGGCTATGTATATATCGCTGTATACTTACACGCAGCTACATCATGAGAAATGCCCAGTGTCTGAAAACAATAAAATGAAGGTGCCTTTGACGACCCCCTACGGGATTACGCTTCCTTAATAAACATATAACAACAATAAATATAATGAGAGGTAGTTGCAATACTGCAACATAATGAGCACACTTATTGGCCAGAATAACCCCCCCCTACAACCAACCTCTACCTCCCCCCCCACAACCAACCTCCCCCCCACAACCAACCTCCCCCCCACAACCAACCTCAACCCCCCACAACCAACCTCCCCCCCACAACCAACCTCAACCCCCCACAACCAACCTCAACCCCCCACAACCAACCTCTACCCCAACTCAGCCCACTGACCCCACTTTTATTACTAACAGAAAAAAAAAGAAAAAATCTTTGCCTTTTTTACACCAAAAAAACAGATTTTTGGCCTTTTTTTATACTGGTTCATCAGGTCATTTTTTTTCTAAATATATATACATATACTTTTTTTAAATTCTCATTTTTTAATTGTTTTTAATATATTCGTCAGATTCGCCGTTAAAAACTATAATTATTTTGATATTGTTTTAAAGCAAAATATATTTTTTATAATAGGTTCATTGAGGCGGAACAGAGATGCCAGCAGCAGCAGCAGCAGCAGCAGCAGCAGCCTGGGCACGCTGCCCACCCCTGCCCACCACCACCATGTGTTGCAGATATACCCTGTATATCACATATAATATTCTCAGTGTAATTCTCTAAAGTTTTTTAAAAATTATATATGCATATATATTATATATGCAGAGACAAAAGATGTCACAAAAGTCTTCGACAAGTGTTATCACAACCTAACAGCACTTGAAAAGTGTCAAGTCGGATTTATCATTTAAAAAAAAAAAAAAGCCTCAGAGAGAAACAATTCAAGCAAAATTATAATTTTCAGGGCGAAAAGATCTTTTACCTCAAGGCAGAAACTTCGCCCCAGTTCTCTTTCTCATTCTCGTATCTGACATAAAGAGAGACATAAGCCATAGCACAGTACCATCCCGTGCAGACGATACTGGAATTTGTAGTAGAGTGGCATCCACTAAGGACAGCGGACCGTCAAGCTGATATAAACCAAGTCTTCCAGTAGGCCACTGGAAGACTTGGTTTATATCACACTTGAGTATAAAATAAACTGAAATCACTTAATAAACCTGGAGAATAATGTAAGGGACTTAGTAGTGATAATAAGTGAAGCTGATACATTCAAGGTTCACAAGAGTATTACTGTTACAATACTAAGGGCAATTAAAGGCTTAATAACTAGATTATTATTATTATTATAATCAAGGGGAAGCGCTAATTATAATAATAATAATAATCTAGTCATTAAGCCTTTAATTGTCCTTGGTATTGTAACAGTAATACTCTTACCTTCAAAATAAGATATGACAACCTTAAGTCATTTCTCTTTTGACCACGTCTTCCCTGGTTCATCTGACTTCTAGTATTTTGAAGTTCGATTTTTTTTGTAGTCTCTCCTCATAGGTGACCAATCTTAGTTCTGTGACTGGAGTATTGCTATATAAAAACAACAACCCCTTGTAAGGCAGGCGAAGCTGCAAGAGGTTAGAGAGACAGCGGATAATAGCACAGTAAAAAGCAGGGAAGCCAAGAGCACAATGAGACAATTTGGTAAGTGAAAAAGGACCAAGACTCTTGAACAATTCAGTAAGTGTAAGGGGACCAAGACTCTTCAACAACTCTCCCTTCATATATAAGAAAAATTAACGACATTCCTAGCTCTTTACAAAGGAGAGAGAGAGAGAGTTAGAGAGAGTGAGAGAGAGAGAGAGAGAGAGAGAGAGAGAGAGAGAGAGAGAGAGAGAGAGAGAGAGAGAGAGAGAGAGAGAGAGAGAGAGATAGAGAGAGAGAGAGAGAGAGAGAGAGAGAGAGAGAGAGGGAGAGGGGAGAGAGAGAGAGAGAGAGAGAGAGAGAGAGAGAGAGAGAGAGAGAGAGAGAGAGAGAGAGAGAGAGAGAGAGAGAGAGAGAGAGAGAGAGAGAGAGAGAGAGAGAGAGAGAGAGAGAGAGAGAGAGAGAGAGAGAGAGAGAGAGAGAGAGAGAGAGAGAGAGAGAGAGAGAGAGAGAGAGAGAGAGAGAGAGAGAGAGAGAGAGAGAGAGAGAGAGAGAGAGAGAGAGAGAGAGAGAGAGAGAGAGAGAGAGAGAGAGAGACAGAGAGAGAGAGAGAGAGAGAGAGAGAGAGAGAGAGAGAGAGAGAGAGAGACAGAGAGTACAGTGCAAATGGCCCTCTCCATGGAAAGAGGCAAATGTAGTCCCTGTTCACAAAAAGAAGAGCAGAGCAGAAATCAGCAACTACAGACCAGTGTCACTCCTGTCAATCACTGGTAAGATCCTTGAGACAATAATCTCAAGACAAATGACAGATTTTTTTGACTACCACTCACTACTTTGTGATCGTCAATATGGCTTCAGGAAAGGTTACTCTGCTGCTGATCTGTTGTTAAACCTCTCCACTAAGTGGCACCAGTCACTGGATGAATCCAAAGTCAGCTGTGTGGTAGCACTGGACATTGCTGGCGCTTTCGACCAGGTGTGGCACCAGGGCCTCTTAGCAAAACTTCAAGCACTGGGAATTGCAGGCTCTACGCTATGTCTCCTCAGTGATTACCTTCATGGTAGATCTCTAAGTGTAGTCCTCAATGGAACGGAATCAGCAAGACATCCTATTGGGGCAAGCGTTCCACAAGGAAGTGTGCTGGGTCCACTGTTATGGAATGTCTACTTCAACGACCTTCTTCATCTCATCCCAGAATCACATGCATATGCAGACGACTGTACACTGACATTCACTTATCCAAGAGAAGAAATGCCAGCTGCTCTAAGCTTACATCAATCACCAGCTGAGAACTATATCAGCTTGGGGAAATAGATGGCAAGCAACATTTGCACCTGAGAAAACGCAAATGATGATCGTCTCTAGGCACCATGATGGTAATGCTGGTGCAGTAGTAAGGATGAATGGGAGGATGTTGGCACCTGGAGAAGAAGTTGATATCCTTGGGGTGAAATTTGACTCCAAACTAACCATGAAGAACCATGTTGTAAATCTTGCAAACAAGGCAGCCAGGAAGCTTACAGCACTTCGCCGTATCTCGCATCTGCTTGACAGTAGGGGGTTGCAAGATACCTGTACGAGGCACAAGTACGTCACACCTTGAGTATGCTCCCCTTTCTTGGTTTGCCTGTCCCCCCTCTCATCTGCGACTGCTTGACAGAGTAGAGAACAGAGCAAGACGTCTCATCTCTCGCCTGGACCCATCCTGGATGGATCTGTCATTTCAGCAGAGCCTTCAACATAGGAGGGATGTGGGTGGCCTTACTGTTATGTACAAGGCCAATATTGTCAAAATACCTACACTTGGATCCACTTCGAGGACAGCGCGAAACAAGCTTTTATGCCACAAGACGGGCAGAAAGCAGCAACTTCACCTGGCTGTATCCCTTCTCCAGAACATCACTCCCATCTGAGATCATACATACCCAGGATGACTCGAGTATGGAACACATCTGTTCAGCATAATGATGTCAACGAGATAACGTCAGTTGATCAAATGAAAATGCTGGCCCACAGATGGCTCCAACTTCATCCTGTTCCCTACTTGTATGTCTCATAACAATAAAAATGCTTTTAAATGAGCTGATGTAGGTAACAGCTCTTAGCTTATCAATAAAGTTAGGAATCCTTAACCTGTAAATAGCTTGTCAATAAAGCTAGGGATCCTTAACCTTGTCAAACCAGTGTAAGAGAGAGAGAGAGAGAGAGAGAGAGAGAGAGAGAGAGAGAGAGAGAGAGAGAGAGAGAGAGAGAGAGAGAGAGAGAGAGAGAGAGAGAGAGAGAGAGAGAGAGAGAGAGAGAGAGAGAGAGAGAGAGAGAGAGAGAGAGAGAGAGAGAGAGAGAGAGAGAGAGAGAGAGAGAGAGAGAGAGAGAGAGAGAGAGAGAGAGAGAGAGAGAGAGAGAGAGAGAGAGAGAGAGAGAGAGAGAGAGAGAGAGAGAGAGAGAGAGAGAGAGAGAGAGAGAGAGAGAGAGAGAGAGAGAGAGAGAGAGAGAGAGAGAGAGAGAGAGAGAGAGAGAGAGAGAGAGAGAGAGAGAGAGAGAGAGAGAGAGAGAGAGACAAACAAGGTGATTGGACTTCCAAAACATGATGGATGACCGTCAAGGATGCCATGGAAGTCTGCAAACAACAGGCAATTAAGGGCTTTTCAGGGGCCACTTGAGAGGCCATTTCAGAATCAAGGCTTCATATAGTATGCATTGAATCTGCTGTTTTTTTCTCCCCAGTCTCGTCTATCGTGCGTGATTACACTCCGCTCGATGTGAAGCTTGTTTTAACAACCTCGAGCGTGCTTATGCCAAGCTTTTGAAGCCCAGCTTGCCGGCTTGGCTTAACCAGCAAGCCAGGTCTTGTCAGAGAAGTTGAGTGCAAATTCATAGTTGCGATATCTCTGGCAGATGAAAGACAAGTTATACAAGAAGCTTATGTTGGGATAACGTTTAGTTCTGTAAATAAAAAGGCAAAAAGTACTAGCATGATGACTAGCAGGACAAACTAAACATCAATGAACACTTTATATTAATGATTTATAGTTATCATTACGAGTTAACCTTAACGTGACAAAACTTATGAGTGCGCGAAAAGTAATTAAAAAGCGTTTCATACTACTTTTTGTCTCTTTTTCTTTTATTATACAAGGTGTTTCCCAGCAAGGTAGAGTGACCCTACAAGGAAGGAAAACACATTCATCTTAATTCATTCAACCACTGTCTTGCCAGATGTGCGCAGATATCCCAGGTTTGACAGCTCTTAGACCTTCAGCATTCTTGCCCCTCCTTCAAAGTGTACACTTTACATCCCATCTCCAGGACTCGTGTCTGGCTAACCACACACGCAAGCACACACACACCTACTGGATGCTTCCAGCTCTACTACTCAGAACCTCCTTCACACCCTTCCTTAAACAAGTCCTTCATCATACAATTATGCGCCCTCTCTGTCGTTCTATATTCCTTCAACCTTTCTAAATGGCCAAACCATCCTTCCTCTCCGCTGTTTTGCAACTCCACACTGCTTTCTAATTTCTCTAACTAATTCTCTGCAAAATATTTACACCACACACTTCCCTCAAACACATCTCCACTGCCCCCAGCCTCCTCCTCCCAGCATCGTTATTCAAGTCCATGCCACACACCGACAAAAAAGTGTTGGTATCACTTTTCCCTTTTTTGTCTACGTAGATAAAACTTTCTTTCTACAGATGCCTCAACATCCCAACCACATTTTCCTCCTCACTTAGTTTCTGCTTCACCTCGTCTTCCATAGACCCATCTGCTGCCACTTCCACTTCATAACATGTAAATACAATAACTTTCTCCAAGCTTCCTCACCCCCAGTCTGACATGCAAAACTTTATTACCTATAGTATTTGTTACTCTTTTCTATTTTCCATCTTTCACACACCCTTCCGAGCTCCTCCATCATTCATTGCAACTTCTCTTCCGAATCTCCCCTAAGAAATGTGTCATTGTCGTTGTGGCAATTCCAATTTCGTATCAGACTCGTTATCTCTGTCTCACACCTCTCTCTCCCTTTTTACGACCTCATCTGTAAATAAATTGAATAGCCATGGTGATACCACACATCCCTGTCTAAGACCTACTTTTACTGAAGTCTAGGAAACAGCTGTCACTGTACACTTTATTATACTTAGAATATTTATTATAGCCTTTCTTTCATAAAATAAGCCTTACTTATTTAGTAAGCCACATAATTCATTAGAGGCCCCCATGATCATTTACCCCTGGCACTCTTAACTTACCATGCCACCTACAACACACACTTTCCTAATTTAATATATAGCTAGCCCACAGCAATTATTCTCTCACTTGGAAATAACTGGTATAAAATACCGACACAATGGAAATATAAACACATAAGCAGTATGACTCACGAAATCGTAATGACACGATTGCAAACAAACCACACCACGGGCGGGATTGAACCCGCGGTCAGAGAGTCTCAAAACTCCAGACCGTCGCGTTAGCCACTGGACCAGCTAGCCACAATAAGATTCGTCCAACTAGGTATATTTCTACACCATAGGAAAGTTAACATAGTCACCACTGTGACCACAAATGCAAGTTTTTACAGACGAATCTCCAGCTAGCGTGGCCGTGACGAACTTGCATTTGTGGTCACAGTGGTGCCTATGCTAACCTTCCTATGGTGTAGAAATATACCTAGTTGGACGAATCTTATTGTACAACACCGTAATTCATAAGAACATAAGAATGGAGGAACACTGCAGAAGACCTACTGGCCCATGCGAGGCAGTACCTTATCAAAACGACTACTACCTAAAGCTTCCCTAGAAATAACTCCCGTACCCAATGACACCAATCAAACCCAGCCCCTCCCACTCATATATTTGTCCAGTCTCTTCTTAAAGCTACCCAAGGTCCTAGCCTCTATCACCCCACTGGGAAGACTGTTCCACGCATCTACAACTCTGTTAGAAAGCCAGTACTTACCTATGTCCTTTCTAAATCTAAATTTATCCAACTTAAATCCATTATTCCTGGTTCTTACCTGGTTCGACACCCTCAGTACTTTATTAATATCTCCCTTGTTTATGCCCGTCATCCACTTATACACTTCAATGATATCTCCCCTCATTCTACGCCTCTCCAGAGAGTGGAGATTTAAGGCTTTGAGTCTATCTTCATACGTGAGGTTCCTTACACAGTAAATCATTTTAGTCATTCTTCTCTGTATGTTCTCTAATGAGTCTATATCCATCCTGTAGTAAGGGGACCAAAACTTAGCAGCATAATCTAAATGAGGCCTCACTAGTGATGTATAGAGCTGTAAAATAACTTTTGGACTTCTGTTTCTTACACTTCTTGAGATAAATCCAAGTAATCTGTTGGCCTTGTTGCGCACACTAAGGCACTGCTGTCTTGGCTTTAGATTTCTGCTTACCATGACTCCCAAGTCTTTTTCACATTCTGTATAATCAAGCTCTACTTCACCTAGATTACAGCTTCGAGGGTTATTTTCATTACCAAGGGCAAGTACCTTACACTTGTCCACATTGAACTTCATCTGCCATTTTTCAGACCAAGACATTAATTTGTCCAAATCGTCCTGGAGTTCATTGATAACCTCCTCAGAGTGAATTATACGGCCTATCTTTGTATCATCAGCAAATTTACTCATGTCACTCGTAATCCCTTCATCAAGGTCATTAATGTAAATTATGAACAAGAGAGGGCCTAAAACTGATCCTTGTGGAACGCTACTAGTGACTAATCCCCATTCAGATTTCACTCCATTAATGGTAACTCTCTGCTTTCTATTGGTAAGCCATGCCTTAATCCATGCTAGAACTTTACCTCCTATACCATGAGCTGCCACCTTTCTTAAGAGTCTCTTGTGAGGTACTCTATCGAAGGCTTTACTAAAATCCAAATAAACAATATCATATTCCTTATCACCGTCAACTGCCTCAAAAGTTCTATTCAAGAACGTCAGTAAGTTTGTCAGGTAGGAACGACCTCTCGTGAATCCATGCTGAGATTCATTTATCAAGTTATGCTCTTCAAGGTGACTTCTGATAATGTCAGCTATAATTGATTCTAATAACTTGCCCACTATAGATGTCAGGCTTATTGGACGGTAATTTGAAGGAGTGGACTTATCCCCTGATTTGAATATAGGAACCACATTAGCCATCTTCCACAACTCTGGCACAACACCGGTAAGGATGGACGCATTGAATACACTCGTTAATGGCTGACTAAGCTCCATCTTGCATTCCTTAAGTACCCTGGAAAACAACTCATCGGGTCCCTCGTGATAGTAATATTAGTTAACTTAAATTCATCAGGAACTAAATAATTGTTAATTACTGGAATCTCATTTACATCTTCCTGTGTAAAAACTAACAAAAAATAGTCATTAAATAAGGAACACATTTCCAGTTCATTATCCGTCAGCTGTCCATTCCCAATTTTCAGAGGTCCTACTTTTTCCTTCACCTTCGTCCTATACACTTGAAAGAACCCCTTTGGATTAGTCTTTGATTCATTAGCAACTCTAATTTCATAGTCACGTTTAGCCTTTCTAATCGCCTTTTTTACTTCTCTTTTAAGCTGAACATATTGGTCAGTAAGGTTAACCTCTCCTCTTCTGATGCGCCTATAAATTTCCCTTTTCTCCCCTAATAGATGCTTTAGCCTCCTGTTAACCCATTTGGGATCGTTATTATTAGACTTAATTTCTCTCTGGGGAATGTATATACTCTGGGCACTGTGTACATTATTAAGAAAACAATCATAAAAGCAGATCCCTTCATATTCATAAGTATGATTATCGTCAATAAAATCATTAGCTAGATAGCCCCAATCAAGATTAGACATGTTCCCTAAGTCCATTATAATCGGCAGAATGAAAATCAGGGATTTTTACTGTATTATCATTATTCTTGCATTCCCAATTAATGCTAAAAGTGATGGATTTGTGATCACTTGCGCCAAGCTCTTCAGTGATCTCCAGATTATTCACGAGTGTTTCCTTATTTGACAAGACTAAGTCTAGCAAATTATTACCCTTGGTAGGCTCAGTTACGCTCTGTTTCAGAAAACAGTCCTGAACTGTTTCCATAAAGTCACTGGACTCTAGATTACCTGTCAAAGAATTCCAGTCAATTTGACTAAAGTTAAAGTCCCCTACTATGACTATGTTACCGTGTCCAGAAGCCCTAACAATTTCGTCCCAAAGAAGTCTCCCTCTATCGTGATCCAAGCCTGGAGGTCGGTATATTACACCTAGAATTAGTTTTTCTTGACCCTCCACGAACTCTACCCAAACAGACTCTGTTACTGCTCCATCTATTTTTATACCTGTTTTTATGCAACAATTAATATTTTATCTATCCACATTGAACAACTTAAATCCCTGAATATTACACTCAGCAGTCATATCCCGACTCTTTAAATCAAACCACGTTTCAGTTAATGCAATGATATCAAAGTTCCCAGCACATGCTACCAAACGTAGTTCATTAATTTTATTTCTTGCACTTCGACTGTTAGCATAAAATACCATCATATGTTTTTTCTTCTGCACATTTTTCCTATTCATCTTTGTTTTTACACAATTTCTGAAATTATCATTACCCAGAGTTACTCCATGACGGTTACTATTAAGATTCTTAATATCAGAGCATAAATCAATATATCCATACTCATTATTTATCATTTCTAAACCCATACCTCTAACTAATCCTAGTTTAAAGTCCTAACAACCCCCTCAACTGAGTTAGCAAGAAAACCCACACCTGCCCTGGATAAGTGAACCCCATCCCTGGCATACATGTCATTTCGGCCATAGAAGTTGTCCCAGTTGTCAATGAATGGTACTGCATTATCCTTACAGTGTTTATCCAGCCAACAATTAATACCAATTGCTCTGGACAACCATTCATTACCAACACCTCTTCTTGGCAAAATGCCACATATAACAGGGCGCCCCCCCCCCTTCTTCCTAATTATGTCTATAGCTGTCCTGAACTTTCTAACTGAATCCTCACTTCTACGCTTGCCTACATCATTGCCTCCAGCAATGAGGCAAATAATAGGATTGATCCCATTACTGTTCATGATGTTGTCAAGCCGGCTAACAATGTCCTCCATCCCAGCCCCAGGAAAGCAAACCCTCTGTCTCCTACTCCTGTCCTTCAAGCAGAATGCCCTATCCATGTATCTAACCTGGCTATCCCCAACAACAACAATATTCTTACCTTCCTTGTTGTCGTTCGTCGTGACGATCCCAGTAGTCGACTCACATTCGTCGGGTAGCACCGAGAATGCGTTGGAGTCTTCCACAGGAGTTTCCACAGCAGTCTCTTTCTTCTTAATCGTTTCTGGCTTTCCATTCGTCTTCTTGATCGTCAACTTCGTCGTCCCCTGCTGTCCAGCCACTGACCACGATCCCTTCTTGACCTGAGGACTCGAAACAGGAGAACTACTACGAATCCTCTTGTTTTCCTCGGTCAATCGCCGTATCTCCATCTTCGCTACCCTCAGTTCTTCCTTAAGTTGCTGGTAAAGTTGTTCGATGGAGGGCATCTTGGTTCAGTCCACGGGAGCACACAAGACACTTCTTCACAGAGTTAAGTACAGGTCACCACAACCACTAGATAAACTACAGAAACTCAAGACTTATCGCCACAGAAGACAACACTCAATACCGAAGAATCCTGGAGTCATCACTTATTTCTATATCCGACAACTTCAACCAGAATAGTGGCTTCTATAACATAGCTGAACCACTTGCCCAGAAACTTCTCCATCGCTATCCCACATAAGAACACAGGAATGGAAGAACACTGCAGAAGGTCTGCTCACAAACTTATCCAATCTCCTTTCCAAGCTACCCAAGATTTTAGACTCTATAACCCCACTCGGTACATCATCAGATGCATCATTCTCCACCTGACCTCAGCATTCTGAACCTGACTATAAATACTCGCGTACCTTCCATCCCAGGTAGATCTGTTTGTGAAAAAGCCCACTGTGTGGGCGAAACGTTGTCAATAAAGGATCACATTATACTGCATATGTGTTTATATTTCCATTCTCTCACTTGCTTCAAAACTTTCTAAATATTCGCTGTACATTCATACCTGCACCTACGTAACAGTAATTTTACAAGATTGTACATCCCAACTTGTACACCTGTACCTTTACAATACTTTAAAATATACCTGTAGCAGTACATGTGTTTTGCCGTGTACGCATGTATGTACTGAATAACGTACGTGTGTCTACACTTAGTACCGTGCACCTACTTACTGCTAGAATCATAACATGACTCAGGTATACAAAACAACGACCACGGTGTATGCATTCTGATGAGTATATCACGTTGGAGGTATATGTACTGAGAGCAGCAGTGTATATACACCTGGTGGGGGTGTATATCTCAGTATGTATACACTAAGAGTATACTTTAATCTCTGCTTTAGACTATTAAAGTATCCTTGACTGGAGACAATCAGCCTTAATAACCTGGTGTAATCGATAGGCTTTAAACCTCATTCATTAACCAACTAACGAAAACTCGATGTTCTTGTGAGGCATTAATATCATTATTATATTTATTATTATTATTATTATTATTATTATTATTATTATTATTATTATTATTATTATCATTATTATTATTATTGTTATTATATTCACGGAGAATCGTTAAACCCGTAGGGATCATACAACGCCGTATCTAATCAGGTGTCTTTCTCAGAGGAGGAAGAAGAAGGTAACTCCAGTTCCTTGGATCAAGAACTCTTCACATCAATATCAAACAAGGTGGTCAAGTACCCACACTACCTCAACGTTGTCTTGGCGTCAGGAACATAACTCAGAGGTAAACATTTTAACATACTCCACACTTAATTGAAAATTCTCAGAACAGTTTCAGTGACTTACAATATGATGATTCCTTGAGTTTCGCTCAGACAAACCCACTAACAAAACATTCACTGGCTGAACGATATATCTAGAGTTCCTGTGAGGAAATGCATAAATAAAATAAAATATTTAAATTGGTATTTATAACATGCATTAGAATACATATGCCAGAGTAATGCTGTCTGTGGAACCTTCCTATTGGTAGCTCCGTGGCTCAGTGGTAATGTGCTGGACCTGCCAATCCCAGGATCATGGTTCAAGTCCCCGTCCATCTTCCTCTTTATCCACTTAAAGACACACACACACACACACACACACACACACACACACACACACATATATATACATATATATATATATATATATATATATATATATATATATATATATATATATATATATATATATATATATATATATATATATATATATATATATATATATATATATGCAAAACAACCACTCTGAAAGAATAGAGAAATTCCAAGCGCTTTCGTGACTACTCACATTATCAAGGAACTATGAAAGTGAAGCATCCAAGGAAGCTATATAAGGGGTCGGCCAGCACCTCACTATCAGATCCCACAACGGTTAAACACGTGACGCGCGGCGAGCCAACTTGGACAGGTCCTTTGCAAAACTCACCCCCAAGCTATTTATTTGGACAAGCTATTTATTTGGACAAATAAATAGCTTGGGGGTGAGTTTTGCAAAGGACCTGTCCAAGTTGGCTCGCCGCGCGTCACGTGTTTAACCGTTGTGGGATCTGATAGTGAGGTGCTGGCCGACCCCTTATATAGCTTCCTTGGATGCTTCACTTTCATAGTTCCTTGATAATGTGAGTAGTCACGAAAGCGCTTGGAATTTCTCTATTCTTTCAGAGTGGTTGTTTTGCATATTTTTAAAATCACCTGTTTACTGTGATCTTATTGCATATATATATATATATATATATATATATATATATATATATATATATATATATATATATATATATATATATATATATATATATATATATATGCAATAAGATCACAGTAAACAGGTGATTTCAGAATATGCAAAACAACCACTCTGAAAGAATAGAGAAATTCCAAGCGCTTTCGTGACTACTCACATTATCAAGGAACTATATAGTTCCTTGATAATGTGAGTAGTCACGACAGCGCTTGGAATTTCTCTATTCTTTCAGAGTGGTTGTTTTGCATTTATATATATATATATATATATATATATATATATATATATATATATATATATATATATATATATATATATGTATGTGTGTGTGTGTGTGTGTGTGTGTGTGTGTGTGTGTGTGTGTGTGTGTGTGTGTGTGTGTGTGTGTGTGTGTGTGTGTGTGTGTGTGTGTGTGTGTGTGTCGTGCCTAATAGGTAAAACTGGTCAATTAGCAAAAACTCATTTAAAATTAAGTCCTTTTTGAAATTTTCTCTTATACATTTAAACATATTTTTTTTATTTACGATAATATAAAAATTGACGATTTTGTAGCAAAAGAACCTTAGGAAACTTACCTAACCTTATTATAACAAGCACAATTTAATTTAGCCTAACCCAACTAAATATATTTTATATAAGTTTACAATAATTTAATAATAAACAAACATAACGAAATATATTTTTCTCTTAAGATTCAGAATGATTTTTGCGAAATTATTGCATACACAAATTTCGCTTGCCTTATTCAGCAAGAAGAGCGTTGCTATTTAAGCTAAAATCGCAAGTTTTACCTATTCCGCACGACATATGTATTCCGCACGACGTATATATACGGCAGGACATATGTATTTGAAAGTTGCCAGGAGGTTCGAAGGCAGCGTCCTTATAATGAAGTAATTTTTCTCATGAATCTCAAGAATCATTAATGACTCCACGTACAGCATGTTTGGTTCTTCTTGGAGCATCACCAGTTTTGGACCCCACACCTGATACAGTGTTGGAGCCCACACCTGATACACCATGTCAAGAAACTGGATAAAATTTAGAGGCATGAAACGAGACTGTCTTGGAACTTAAGAGGAGCTGTAAGTAGAGACTAAAACAACTGAGTTTTACGACATTAGAAAATACAAAGATCGGGACAGCAATCATAACGACATACAAAATACTCAAAGGACTTCATAAGGTATGAAAACGATAATCTATTCAAAAGACGGGAAACGAACACAGGAGAAAACGGTTGGAAATTTAAAACCTAGATGAGTTTGAAGAATGTCAGGAAATACATTTGCCTCAGCTCAGGGTAGACAGCAAGTGGAATAACCTGGATGAAAGAGTAGTGAAGGTAGTCACTATGAATGAAGAAATTCACTGCTACTTAAAATGTATAGTCAGAAGTCAGAACTCGACCCCCACACCCACATATAAGTCAGCATATGTTGTTGACAACACCACCAAGCGCCACACAGGTATTTAAACACTGACTAAAGTTAAATACTTCAACAAAGGTACATCACAAGTGTCACAAAATGTTTATCATGAAACAAAAAATTTAACTCTCAAAAAATTGTGTGTATATGAGATCAAATGTTTACCAGTATTTTGTGAGTCGGACCTCTGGTGGTGCACCGGAGAAACTCTCCCCCCCCTTGCTCCTCAAGGAGAAACGCTAAGCCCGAATGGGTCATATAGCATCTGGGCAGGGGGGTTAAAGGAAGGCATTGAAGTTAGATCCAAGGAAGAGGAGGATAAGCCCAGCTCCCTTGATCAAGGATCAAGAGCCCTAAAATTCTTAGGCAAAAACTCTCTTTTAGGTAAATAATTATTAGAAAATATTTTTATTTTATGATAATCAATTAAAATTAATTTACGACACTTCAACGCTGGTATTATTGTACCGACACTTGTAAATTAATTTACGACACTTCAACGCCGGTATTATTGTACCGACACTTGTAAATTAATTTACGACACTTCAACGCCGGTATTATTGTACCGACACTTGTAAATTAATTTACGACACTTCAACGCTGGTATTATTGTACCGACACTTGTAAATTAATTTACGACACTTCAACGCCGGTATTATTGTACCGACACTTGTAAATTAATTTACGACACTTCAACGCTGGTATTATTGTACCGACACTTATAAATTAATTTACGACACTCTTCAACGCTGGTATTATTGTACCGACACTTATAAATTAATTTACGACACTCTTTAACGCTGGTAATATTGTACCGACACTTGTAAATTAATTTACGACACTCTTCAACGCTGGTATTATTGTACCGACACTTATAAATTAATTTACGACACTTCAACGCTGGTATTATTGTACCGACACTTGTAAATTAATTTACGACACTCTTCAACGCTGGTATTATTGCACCGACACTTGTAAATTAATTTACGACACTCTTCAACGCTGGTATTATTGTACCGACACTTGTAAATTAATTTACGACACTTCAACGCTGGTATTATTGTACCGACACTTGTAAATTAATTTACGACACTTCAACGCTGGTATTATTGCACCGACACTTGTAAATTAATTTATGACACTCTTCAACGCTGGTATTATTGTACCGACACTTGTAAATTAATTTACGACACTCTTCAACGCTGGTATTATTGTACCGACACTTGTAAATTAATTTACGACACTTCAACGCTAGTATTATTGTACCGATACTTATAAATTAATTTACGACTCTCTTCAACGCTGGTATTATTGTACCGACACTTGTAAATTAATTTACGACACTTCAACGCTGGTATTATTGTACCGACACTTGTAAATTAATTTACGACACTTCAACGCTGGTATTATTGTACCGACACTTGTAAATTAATTTACGACACTCTTCAACGCTGGTATTATTGTACCGACACTTGTAAATTAATTTACGACACTTCAACGCTGGTATTATTGTACCGATACTTATAAATTAATTTACGACACTCTTCAACGCTGGTATTATTGTACCGACACTTGTAAATTAATTTACGACACTTCAACGCTGGTATTATTGTACCGACACTTGTAAATTAATTTACGACACTCTTCAACGCTGGTATTATTGTACCGATACTTATAAATTAATTTACGACACTCTTCAACGCTGGTATTATTGTACCGACACTTGTAAATTAATTTACGACACTTCAACGCTGGTATTATTGTACCGACACTTGTAAATTAATTTACGACACTCTTCAACGCTGGTATTATTGTACCGACACTTGTAAATTAATTTACGACACTTCAACGCTGGTATTATTGTACCGATACTTATAAATTAATTTACGACACTCTTCAACGCTGGTATTATTGTACCGACACTTGTAAATTAATTTACGACACTTCAACGCTGGTATTACTGTACCGATACTTATAAATTAATTTACGACACTTCAACGCTGGTATTATTGTACCGACACTTGTAAATTAATTTACGACACTTCAACGCTGGTATTATTGTACCGATACTTATAAATTAATTTACGACACTCTTCAACGCTGGTATTATTGTACCGACACTTGTAAATTAATTTACGACACTTCAACGCTGGTATTATTGTACCGATACTTATAAATTAATTTACGACACTTCAACGCTGGTATTATTGTACCGACACTTGTAAATTAATTTACGACACTTCAACGCTGGTATTATTGTACCGACACTTATGAATTAATTTACGACACTCTTCAACGCTGGTATTATTGCACCGACACTTCTAAACTAATTTACGACACTTCAACGCTGGTATTATTGCACCGACACTTCTAAACTAATTTACGACACTCTTCAACGTTGGTATTTTTGTACCGACACTTATGAATTAATTTACGACACTCTTCAACGCTGGTATTATTGCACCGACACTTCTAAATTAATTTACGACACTCTTCAACGCTGGTATTTTTGTACCGACACTTTTAAATTAATTTACGACACTCTTCAACGCTGGTATTTTTGTACCGACACTTGTAAATTAATTTACGACACTCTTCAACGCTGGTATTTTTGTACCGACACTTATGAATTAATTTACGACACTCTTCAACGCTTGTATTATTGTACCGACACTTATAAATTAATTTACGACACTCTTCAACGCTGGTATTATTGTACCGACACTTGTAAATTGGTTTAGAAAGACACGTAAGCAAACACTATGACATATTTATTAGAAAACGTTTCGGTCCTGGGACCTTGATCACTTCTAGAAGTGATCACTTGATAGAAGTGATCAAGGTCCCAGGACCGAAACGTTTTCTAATAAATATGTCATAGCGTTTGCTGACGTGTCTTTCTAAACCAACTTGTCGGTATTTATTACCAAGGTTTATACCAACTTATAAATTAAACCTATGAACTTAAACCCCTCAGTTAATGTTAACTGATAATGCATTTTAGGTGTAGATCAAGCATTAAGAATACACCCAGGCTACACTCCTAGTGGGTCACCTAGGCTACACTCCTAGTGGGTCACCCAGGCTACACTCCTAGTGGGTCACCCAGGCTACACTCCTAGTGGGTCACCCAGGCTACACTCCTAGTGGGTCACCCAGGCTACACTCCTAGAGGGTCACCCAGGCTACACTGCTAGTGGGTCACCCAGGCTACACTACTAGTGGGTCACCCAGGCTACACTACTAGTGGGTCACCCAGGCTACACTGGTAGTGGGTCACCCAGGCTACACTCCTAGTGGGTCACCCAGGCTACACTCCTAGTGGGTCACCCAGGCTACACTCCTAGTGGGTCACCCAGGCTACACTACTAGTGGGTCACCCAGGCTACACTACTAGTGGGTCACCCAGGCTACACTCCTAGTGGGTCACCCAGGCTACACTGCTAGTGGGTCACCCAGGCTACACTCCTAGTGGGTCACCCAGGCTACACTCCTAGTGGGTCACCCAGGCTACACTCCTAGTGGGTCACCCAGGCTACACTACTAGTGGGTCACCCAGGCTACACTACTAGTGGGTCACCCAGGCTACACTCCTAGTGGGTCACCCAGGCTACACTGCTAGTGGGTCACCCAGGCTACACTCCTAGTGGGTCACCCAGGCTACACTCCTAGTGGGTCACCCAGGCTACACTCCTAGTGGGTCACCCAGGCTACACTCCTAGTGGGTGTAACATACAACGGCGTCACTAGGCGGGGATACAGCATACATGGGTGTCACCAGGTGGGGATACAGCATACAAGGGCGTCACTATGTGGGGGATACAGCATACAAAGGCGTCACTAGGCGGGGATATAGCATACATGGGTGTCACCAGGTGGGGATACAGCATACAAGGGCGTCACTAGGTGGGGGATACAGCATACAAAGGCGTCACTAGGTGGGGATACAGCATACAAGGGCGTCACTAGGTGGGGGATACAGCATACAAAGGCGTCACTAGGTGGGGATACAGCATACATGGGTGTCACTAGGTGGGGATACAGTATAGAAGGACGTCACTAGGTGGGGGATACAGCATACAAAGGCGTCACTAGGTGGGGATACAGCATACAAGGGCGTCACTAGGTGGGGGATACAGCATACAAAGGCGTCACTAGGTGGGGATACAGCATACAAAGGCGTCACTAGGTGGGGATACAGCATACATGGGTGTCACTAGGTGGGGATACAGTATAGAAGGACGTCACTAGGTGGGGGATACAGCATATAAGGGCGTCACTAGGTGGGGGATACAGCATACAAGGGCGTCACTAGGTGGGGGATACAGCATACAACGGCGTCACTAGGTGGGGATACAGTATAGAAGGACGTCACTAGGTGGGGGATACAGCATACAAGGGCGTCACTAGGTGGGGGATACAGCATACAAGGGCGTCGCTAGGTGGGGGATACAGCATACAACGGCGTCACTAGGTGGGGGATACAGCATACAAGGGCGACACTAGGTGGGGGATACGTCATACAAGGGCGTCACTATGTGGGGGATACAGCATAAAAGGGCGTCACTAGCTGGGGAATACAGCATACATGGGCGTCACTAGGTGAGGGATACAGCATATAAGGGCGTCACTAGGTGGGGATATAGCATACATGGGAGTCACTAGGTGGGGGATACAGCATACAAGGGCGTCAATAGGTGGGGATACAGCATACAAGGGCGACACTAGGTGGAGGATACAGCATATAAGGGCGACACTAGGTGGGGGATACAGCATAGAAGGGCGTGACTAGGTGGGGGATACAGCATACAAGGGCATCACTAGGTGGGGGATACAGCATAGAAGGGCGTGACTAGGTGGGGATACAGCATACAAGGGCGTCACTAGGTGGGGGATACAGCATACAAAGGCGTCACTAGGTGGGGGGTACAGAATAAAAAGGCGTCACTAGGTGGGGATACAGCATACAAGGGCGTCACTAGGTGGGGGATACAGCATATAAGGGCGTCACTAGGTGGGGATATAGCATACATGGGAGTCACTAGGTGGGGGATACAGCATACAAGGGCGTCAATAGGTGGGGATACAGCATACAAGGGCGACACTAGGTGGAGGATACAGCATATAAGGGCGACACTAGGTGGGGGATACAGCATAGAAGGGCGTGACTAGGTGGGGGATACAGCATACAAGGGCATCACTAGGTGGGGGATACAGCATAGAAGGGCGTGACTAGGTGGGGATACAGCATACAAGGGCGTCACTAGGTGGGGGATACAGCATACAAAGGCGTCACTAGGTGGGGGGTACAGAATAAAAAGGCGTCACTAGGTGGGGATACAGCATACAAGGGCGTCACTAGGTGGGGGATACAGCATACAAAGGCGTCACTAGGTGGGGAATACAGCATAGAAGGGCGTCACTAGGTGGGGGATACAGCACAGAAGGGCGTCACTAAGTGGGGGACACAGCATACAAGGGCGTCATTAGGTGGGGGAATACAGCATACAAGGGCGTCACTAGGTGGGGGATACAACAAACAATTACGTTACTAGGTGGGGGATACAGCATACAAGGGTGTCACTAGGTTGGGGATACAGCATACAAGGGCGTGACTAGGTTGGGGATACAGCATACAAGGGCGTGACTAGGTTGGGGATACAGAATACAAGGGCGTGACTAGGTTGGGGATGCAGCACACAAGGGCTTCACTAGGTGGGGGATACAGCATACAAAGGCGTCACTAGGTGGAGGTACAGAATAAAAAGGCGTCACTAGGTGGGGATACAGCATACAAGGGCGTCACTAGGTGGGGATACAGCATACAAAGGCGTCACTAGGTGGGGAATACAGCATAGAAGTGCGTCACTAGGTGGGGGATACAGCACGGAAGGGCGTCACTAAGTGGGGGAGACAGCATACAAGGGCGTCATTAGGTGGGGGAATACAGCATACAAGGGCGTCACTAGGTGGGGGATACAGCAAACAATTGCGTTACTAGGTGGGGGATACAGCATACAAGGGTGTCACTAGGTTGGGGATACAGCATACAAGGGCGTGACTAGGTTGGGGATACAGCATACAAGGGCGAGACTAGGTTGGGGATACAGCATACAAGGACGTGACTAGGTTGGGGATACTGCATACAAGGGCGTCACTAGGTTAGGGATACAGCATACAAGGGCGTCACTAGGTTGGGGATACAGCATACTAGGGCGTCACTAGGTGGGGATACAGCATACTAGGGGCTCACTAGGTGGGGGATACAGCGTACTAGGGCGTCATTAGGTGGGGGATACAACATACTAGGGCTTCACTAGGTGGAGATACAGCATACTAGGGCTTCAGTAGGTGGGGGATACAGCATACTAGGGCTTCACTAGGTGGGGGATACAGCATACTAGGGCTTCACTAGGTGGGGGATACAGCATACTAGGGCTTCACTAGGTTGGGGATACAGCATACAAGGGCGTGACTAGGTTGGGGATACAGCATACAAGGGCGTGACTAGGTGGGGCATACAGCATACTAGGGCGTCACTAGGCTGGGGATACAGCATACAAGGGCGTGACTAGGTTGGGGATACAGCATACAAGGGCGTCACTAGGTGGGGGATACAGCATACTAGGGCGTCACTAGGTGGGGGATACGGCATACAAGGGCGTCACTAGGTAGGGGATACAGCAAACAAGGGCGTCACTAGGTGGGGGAAACAGCATACAATTGCGTCACTAGGTGGGGGATACAGCATAGAAGGGTGTCACTAGGTTGGGGATACAGCATACAAGGGCGTCACTAGGTGGGGGATACAGCATACTAGGGCGTCACTAGGTGGGGGATACAGCATACTAGGGCGTCACTAGGTGGGGGATACAGCATACTAGGGCGTCACTAGGTGGGGGATACAGCATACTAGGGCGTTACTAGGTGGGGGATACAGCATAATAGGGCGTTACTAGGTGGGGGATACAGCATACTAGGGCGTCACTAGGTGGGGGATACAGCATACTAGGGCTTCACTAGGTGGGGGATACAGCATACTAGGGCGTTACTAGGTGGGGGATACAACATACTAGGGCGTTACTAGGTGGGGGATACAGCATACTAGGGCGTCACTAAGTGGGGGACACAACATACTAGGGCGTTACTAGGTGGGGGACACAACATACTAGGGCGTTACTAGGTGGGGGATACAGCATACTAGGGCGTTACTAGGTGGGTATACAACATAAGTTAAGTGTCCCTTATATCCACTTTTTGGAAGAGTTGCAAACTGCAATCAGAACTAAGTGTCAACAAGTGTGAGCAGATGCCAGGCGTCTCGACCCTCGGGACATAACAATCTTCACCATGATGATGATGATGATGATGATGATGATGATGATGAAGAGAGGAATCATTCAACTGAAACTTCAGCTTTACTGATTCAAAGATATATCAATTACTATAGTAATTGATATTACTATAGTAGTTGATATATTACTATATTAGTTGATATGATCTTGTATATTTCAAGATCATACGGTATTATTGCTGATTCTTAAAATAATAAGTGGAAACTCAAGTATGAGGTAAAAAATATTTGATTCATCTCAAGATGTCAGTGGACACAGCGCTCAGACTGACGCCATTATAGACCCAAAAAATATTCAAATATTTTATTATTTATATTTTGGTAATAATATTAAAATTGGTAGAATTTCCGGCAATATATTAAGTAAAGGACGCAAATGTAACTAATGTGACATTTTATTGTGGCAACGTATCGCTCTCCAGGAGTTTTATAAAGCCGTGGTAACGGCTTGATCAAGCTCTTGGAGAGCGAAACGTTGCCACAATAAAATTTCACATTACTTGCATTTGTGTTCTTTTACTTACCAATAATATTAAAGTTTTATGATTTTCATTCTGACGGACCATAGGGGAGACCAAAAGAAATTTTTTTTCTCCATACATATGCATCATCAGGAGCTGCACAATGTTGCAAAGGCAGCAACAGGAGAAATGAGGGGAAGATTTTTTAGTGGATAGTAGCGTGACTCGCCAGCGTCTCTCTCAGACACGCTGGTGGGAGTCACTCACGCTACTATCCTCTGAGAAAACTTACCCTCATTTTTGCTGTTGCTACCTTTGCAACATTGCACAGCTCCTGATGACGCACTGATAAGTGTGAAAGTACTTGAGCTAAAGATTTCCACCATACCCCCCGTGGCTTGTTTTGCATTATTAAGATCGTCTGTTTGCTATTCTTTGCACATGTATATATATATATATATATATAAATATATATATATATATATATATATATATATATATATATATATATATATATATACATATATATATATATATATATATATATATATATATATATATATATATATATATATATGGAATGAGGATGTAAAGAGAGTAGTAAGGGAGAAAAAGTTAGCATATGAGAAGTTTTTACAAAGTAGAAGTGATGCAGGGAGGGAAGAGTATATGGAGAAAAAGAGAGAGGTTAAGAGAGTGGTGAAGCAATGTAAAAAGAGAGCAAATGAGAGAGTGGGTGAGATGTTAGCAACAAATTTTGTTGAAAATAAGTAAAAGTTTCGGAGTGAGATTAACAAGTTAAGGAAGCCTAGAGAACAAATGGATTTGTCAGTTAAAAATAGGAGAGGAGAGTTATTAAATGGAGAGTTAGAGGTATTGGGAAGATGGAGGGAATATTTTGAGGAATTATTAAATGTTGATGAAGATAGGGAAGCTGTGATTTCGTGTATAGGGCAAGGAGGAATAACATCTTGTAGGAGTGAGGAAGAGCCAGTTGTGAGTGTGGGGGAAGTCCGTGAGGCAGTAGGTAAAATAAAAGGGGGTAAGGCAGCCAGGATTGATGGGATAAAGATAGAAATGTTAAAAGCAGGTGAAGATATAGTTTTGGAATGGTTCGTGCAATTATTTAATAAATGTATGGATGAGGGTAAAGTATCTAGGAATTGGCAGAGAGCATGCATAGTTCCTTTGTATAAAGGCAAAGGGGACAAAAGAGAGTGCAAAAATTATAGGGGGATAAGTCTGTTGGGTATACCTGGTAAAGTGTATGGTAAGAGTTATTATTGAAAGAATTAAGAGTAAGACGGAGAATAGGATAGCAGATGAACAAGGAGGCTTTAGGAAAGGTAGGGGGTGTGTGGACCAGGTGTTTACAGTGAAACATATAAGTGAACAGTATTTAGATAAGGCTAAAGAGGTCTTTGTGGCATTTATGGATTTGGAAAAGGCGTACGACAGGGTGGATAGGGGGGCAATGTGGCAGATGTTGCAGGTGTATGGTATAGGAGGTAGGTTACTGAAAGCAGTGAAGAGTTTTTACGAGGATAGTGAGGCTCAGGTTAGAGTACGTAGGAAAGAGGGAAATTATTTCACAGTAAAAGTAGGCCTTAGACAAGGATGTGTGATGTCACCGTGGTTGTTTAATATATTTATAGATGGGGTTGTAAGAGAAGTAAATGCGAGGGTCTTGGCAAGAGGCGTGGAGTTAAAAGATAAAGAATCACACATAAAGTGGGAGTTGTCACAGTTGCTCTTTGCTGATGACACTGTGCTCTTGGGAGATTCTGAAGAGAAGTTGCAGAGATTGGTGGATGAATTTGGTAGGGTATGCAAAAGAATAAAATTAAAAGTGAATACAGGAAAGAATAAGGTTATGAGGATAACAAAAAGATTGGGTGATGAAAGATTGGATATCAGATTGGAGGGAGAGAGTATGGAGGAGGTGAATGTATTCAGATATTTGGAAGTGGACGTGTCAGCGGATGGGTCTATGAAAGATGAGGTGAATCAAAGAATTGATGAGGGGAAAAGGGTGAGTGGTGCACTTGGGTCTGTGGAGACAAAGAACTTTGTCCTTGGAGGCAAAGAGGGGAATGTATGAGAGTATAGTTGTACCAACATTCTTGTATGGGTGTGAAGCATGGGTGATGAATGTTGCAGCGAGGAGAAGGCTGGAGGCAGTGGAGATGTCATGTCTGAGGGCAATGTGTGGTGTGAATATAATGCAGAGAATTCGTAGTTTGGAAGTTAGGAGGAGGTGCGGAATTACTAAAACTGTTGTCCAGAGGTCTGAGGAAGGGTTGTTGAGGTAGTTCGGACATGTAGAGAGAATAGAGCGAAACAGAATGACTTCAAGAGTGTATCAGTCTGTAGTGGAAGGAAGGCGTGGTAGGGGTCGGCCTTGGAAAGGTTGGAGGGACGGGTTAAAGGAGGTTTTGTGTGCGAGGGGCTTGGACTTCCAGCAGGCATGCGTGAGCGTGTTTGATAGGAGTGAATGGAGACAAATGGTTTTTAATACTTGACGTGCTGTTGGAGTGTGAGCAAAGTAACATTTATGAAGGGGTTCAGGGAAACCGGCAGGTCGGACTTGAGTCCTGGAGATGGGAAGTACAGTGTCTGTACTCTGAAGGAGTGGTGTTAATGTTGCAGTTTAAAAACTGTAGTGTAAAGCGCCCTTCTGGCAAGACAGTGATGGAGTGAATGATGGTAAAAGTTTTTCTTTTTTCGGGCCACCCTGCCTTGGTAGGAATCGGCCAGTGTGATAATAAAAAAAAATATACATACATACATATATATATATATATATATATATATATATATATATATATATATATATATATATATATATATAATATATATATATATATATATATATATATATATATATATATATATATATATATATATATATATATATATATATATATATATATATATATATATATATATATATATATATATATATATATATATATATATATATATATATATATATATATATATATATATATATATATATATATATATATATATATATATATATATAAATATATATAATCTATCTTCAACGGTCACTATGGTATATCTGAAGCTGGATATCCCCTGCTATGTTCTCAAATGCCGCTCTTGTCAGCTGTGAAAAATATTCAACTTTCCAGACTGGAACTCATTAAAGTAAGTCATAAATATTCCATATAATACAGGATATTGAGCCATGAACACCGTCTACGTGACTTTTATCACGTCTCCTGCCTACTTACACCATGACAATAAAAATATACCCAGTGTGATGCTAGCTGAAAGGACCAATCACCACTCTAGATTTATGTGACAATCTAATCCTCTCTGTTTTTTCCAATTTCAAATCCCGCGGTTTTAAGAATTGATATGTGAGAGATGTGCTTCAGTAAATGACAAACACCTCTCTGTACACCAATGACACTCGGTATCATCATGAAATTGTGACTTGAAACGTGAGCTTCATGCTGGAGGACCAGGCGCTGGAGGAGTCATGAACAGCTGAATATATAAATCACTTGTTTTGTTGCAGTGTCTGAAGGGTACCCAAACATCAACGGTATATAATACCACGATTCCATGTTGTCTGTAACAACATGTCTGCAGCAACATGTTATCTGCAACAACATGTTGTTTGCAACATGCCTACAACAACATGTAATCGTGGTATTATATACCCTTGAAGTTTGGATACAACCAGGTATATTCAATAGACAGATTGCACGCTTGCCCAAAGGCTGGGCAAGCGTTGAAGTCTATGTACCAAGATCCCATGTTGCAGTGTCTGACAGATGTGATGAATGGTTTAGAAAACCGACAAGTTGAAGAATTGAGACACTTATGCAACACATGGGAATCTTTACTGAAGAAACGTTTCGCCACACAGTGGCTTCATCAGTCCAATACAAAGTAGAAATGGGTAAGGAGAGGAGAAGTTTGAGGTAATCAGTCCCTCAACCTGGAATCGATGTGTTCAGTCCATTACTCATGGCACATAGACTTCAAAACTTGCCCAACCTTTGGACGACGACCTACTTACACTAGTGGCAGGTTCCACTGTGATCCCGCCGCCTCCTGCTTCACCTCATCTGACTGCAGTAAATAAGCCACCTCTCTGGCCCTATGCTGCATTTCCTACAAGAGTGATCGACTGAACACATCGATTCCAGGTTGAGGGACTGATTACCTCGAACTTCTCCTCTCCTTACCCATTTCTACTTTGTGTTGGACTAATGAAGCCACTGTGTGGCGAAACGTTTCTTCAATAAAGATTCCCATTGTTTAAAGGTTTGTTTAGTAGGCTGTAAGCGGGTGGTTAATGATAAACGTCTTCGGAGGCTTCTTACCTTATTGTTATGTCGTGGTGGGTACACAGGCTTGTGTGTTTGTGTCCATGGCCCGGGAGGGCCATCCCACGAGAGAGAGCTAGGAGTAGGCCTTGTGTCTTCCTGCTAAGCCGCTGTGTGAGTGAGAGAGTGTGGGACCAGCTTCCCACAGACCTGGACAGGCCCAGAGAGCAGCACTTTAGTGGCGCGAAATATGAACTAAGCTGGCAGACAGCATAGGCTGTCTGTGCAGACAGTACAGGCTGTCTACATACGCTCGGCCACCTACCGCGCGTCGTCCTGACGCGACAATACTGGTGGTAAAAGAAACTCGGTCTCTCTCTCGTAGGAACAGGGCACAGAACACAAAATAAAAACATATATATACATATGGACATGGAAAAAAAACTTCCTACAGGGAGGGAAGAAAAAAACATGCAGGGTGTGCTAAACATCGTGGTCAGAGGCAGTGAGCGTCGAAGGGCATCACTGCATGCCTTCCTGTGTCTGGACAGATACTGCAACACAGCAGACATCGCTGCGGCTGAGCTGTGACGTAACAGATTACGGTCTCCTCTGGAACAGTGAAGCAGACATCGTAGGAGTCGCTGCAGGTTTCACTCAACCTGGGGCACGACATGCTGGTGCCCTCAAGTGAGGCGTCGACAAAACTCGGCAACTGGGCAGGACTTCTGGCAAGCGACTCAGGAGGACACTTCTCGACTGGTACTGTCGCTGGGCTGTCACTGCCAGCGAGCGTGGAGCGAGTTGTGGAGCAAGTCGTGGCAGAGACGACTGGGCGAAACATCTGGGAGTTGTAACATCATACACCAGACTGCAGTGAGCAAGCTAGCAGTCAAAGTGACATCATCTTTGTGCAGGCTGCTCACTGAAGCTTGTGACATGAGGCTGACACAGCGCCTGCCGACAGGGCTAACTGCGGCTTGACGAGTGTCATTCTCTCGGCAGTTGGAGTTATAGCAGAGGTTAGTCTAAGCGTCCCCAGACTTGTTTCTCTACATATAACTGCACTCTGAAGGTCTGGAGGTGAAGCGAAACAAATCTTGATGGGAATCGTAGCAGGTACGATTCTGCAGAACATCACGAGTGATGAGCATAAAAGCTTTCTGTACAAGGGCTCGGTCACTCGGGGGGCTGAGTAAATCAGCTGTCAAACGTACTGGTCACACAGGTGACTTAGCACAGTGGTGCTACTCAGGTCTGGCTCAGACCTCACTGGACACACGGAAACTTTAAACACACCCACGGTACATGCGGTACACTGACTGAGAGGAATTAATTAACACACGACATATATCTTCTCTCAATCTTCTCGACAATACTGAAATATTTACTAGAAACACTCGATGTGACATCATATGATGTCAGGCGTGATGTCGCGAGATGACGTCAGCAGCATTGTGATGTCAGCAGACATCTCGAGGTGACGTCAGGCAGACATCGTGATGCCATGAAGTCGGGCAGCATCGCCGGTGACGTCAATGTGATGCGGGCAGAAGACCACAGCATGTGGCCTGGGACATCTGGTAACTCACGTAGCTCGTAGGTCCACGTGACATCGCTCACATCCAACGTGGCGTCGTGATCCACGTAGCTTCGAGTGGCCTCGGGCACTCGGATACACAGCTCTGGCAATGAATTCACATGGAAAACAGCAGAAAACACAGCAGAGTGAGTGTATGGTAGACGGGTGAGCGTGAGTAGGGCGAGCATGGGCAAGGTGAGGAACGGCCACTTCCTCTCCTCCTCCCCCATCCACAAACACGTGGAGAAGCTCACACTGGACGCAGAAATCACCACAAAACTCACCTCTGGCTTGCTGAAACAGCTGTACTGAACTGAACAACAGCAGAACATACAAGTGACGCTAAACACGTGACTTGAGAAACAGCGTTGGACGCTGTAGCATGGGGTCACTGGGACGCCACTTACAATTCTCGAAGAAATTCGGCAAATTTCGGCTGGATCCTGCTTGTACCTGTGTCTGGATGCTCAAACGTGCAGACACGACGTCAGGATAACTCGTTGCGAGACGGATGCTTGTTGTGTAGGGGGATGAAGTGAACAACTTCATTCCTTCCTTCCTTTCTCCGGGCAAACACTGCTGCTCCCACCGCTGCTACCAATGTTTAATGGGTTTATTGGTGATGCTGCAAGCAGGTGGTTAATAATAAACGTCTTCGGAGGCTTCTTACTTTATTGTTATGTCGTGGTGAGTACACAGGCTTGTGTGTTTGTGCCCATGGCCCGGGAGGGCCATTCCACGAGAGAGAGCTAGGAGTAGGCCTTGTGTCTTCCTGCTAGGCCGCTGTGTGAGTGAGAGAGTGTGGGACCAGCTTCCCACAGACCTGGACAGGCCTTTAGTGGTGTGAAATATGAACTAAGCTGGCAGACAGCATGGGCTGTCTGTGCAGACAGTACAGGCTGTCTACACCATGTGCTGCATAAGTGTCTCAATTCTTCAACTTGTCGGTTTTCAAAACCATTCATCACACATATGGTGTTGTCGCTTATGAGATGCACCAGTTGAACTGACCAGAAGAGTGGTTGAGCACCATAAGAACATAAGAACATTAGAAAGGAGGAACACTGCAGCAGGCCTGTTGGCCCATACTAGGCAGGTCCTTTGCAATTCATCCCACCAACAAACATTTGACCAACCCAACCCTCAATGCCACCCAAGAAACAAGCTCCGATGTGCAAGTCCCTCTCAAATCCAACCCCTCCCACTCATGTACTTATCCAACCTAAATTTGAAACTACCCAAAGTCCTAGCCTCAATAACCCAACTAGGTAGACTGTTCCACTCATCAACTACCCTATTTCCAAACCAATACTTTCCCATACGTCGCATCATTGTAGAAACCTTTCTCCCTCGGGAGCCAGAGACGGGTCATCGCAAGATTGAGACCCGTGCCAGGACTACGGTCTTGGCAAACATTATACATACATACAAACTGTTTGTAACGGCTTGACAAAGCTCCTGGAGAGCGAAACGTTGCCACAATAAAATGTCACATTAGTTGCACTTGTGTCCTTTTACTTTACATATTGTTGGTAATTCTACCAACATTATTAGATTATGCTGCACAGTTTTGGTCACTCCTTCCGTAAGTGAATGTCACTAACCTGATTAGAACAAGGCACTGCCTTAAGCCGGTGGGAGAACTGGACCTGCCTTGCATGGGCCAGTAGGCCTGCTGCACTGTTCCTTCTTTCTTAAGTTATGGTAAACTCTTATAATAATAAGTTGTATACCCACCTGTTATGTGTATAAATTCAAGTCCTGCGGTGTGGAAATTACAGGAACATGTACTCGGGGGCTGAGGCTGCGCGCACCTCTCCTAAGAACATAAGAACATAAGAAAGGAGTATCACTGCAGCAGGCCTGTTGGCCCATACTCGGCAGGTCCTTTACAATACATCCCACTAACAAAACATTTGCCTAACCCAATTTTCAATGCTACCCAAGAAATAAGATCTGATAACTCTATCCACTCATTTGCAAGTCCCACTCAAATCCAAACCCTCCCACTCATATATTTATCCATCCTAAATTTCAAACTACCCAAAGTCCTAGCCTCAATAACCCAACTAGGTAGACTGTTCCACTCATCAACTACCCTATTTCCAAACCAATACTTTCCTGTGTCCTTTCTAAATCTAAACTTGTCTAATTTAAATCCATTACTGCAGGTTATCTCTTGGAGAGACATCCTCAAGACCTTATTAATATCCCCTTTATTAA
This sequence comes from Cherax quadricarinatus, assembly GCF_038502225.1. Lineage (NCBI taxonomy): Eukaryota > Metazoa > Arthropoda > Malacostraca > Decapoda > Parastacidae > Cherax > Cherax quadricarinatus. The sequence continues at coordinate 41,614,387 of NC_091302.1, read as the reverse complement.
TACCCATCTTCCATTTATACACTTCGATCAGGTCTCCCCTCATTCTTCGTCTAACAAGTGAATGTAATTTAAGAGTCTTCAATCTTTCTTCATAAGGAAGATTTCCAATGCTATGTATTAATTTAGTCATTGTACGCTGAATGTTTCCTAACGAATTTATGTCCATTCTGTCCATTCTCTCGTCTGTTAATAACTCAACTGGCAAAATTAACTCATCTTTGCGTAATATTTTCAACAGGAAACAACACAAAAAATATCCACAATATCATCTGCTAACATCGAGAGTCAAAAATAAAAAATGAGATATCAATAAATTCTTCTCGAATATTTGCGTACGTTCAGGAAAACAATCTCTGAAAAAATACAAAATATATCAAAAACTGTTACAGAATGGGCAATGTGTTTTGTTTTTCAAACGCACGATACGGGCACAAAAAAAAATATTAGACCATTCATGGCCAAATGTTTCTCTGCGAGAAATACACAAAATAGTACAAACAAAAGTCTTACAAAGACATATATATATAAATGTTTCCCAGGAGGAAAATAAACAAAGGTCTTGGAAAGATGTAAATAAGCGTTTTTCAGGAGAGGAAAAAGTAGAATGTAGTAGTCTGTTTGCTCTCAACGTTTACGAACGTTTGATTCCCCACATAGACTGTGCCAAAGAAAATGGAAAAACAACCAAAACATTGTGCGTGAACGTTTAACGATGACAAAAAAAAGAGAGCAAGGGAAAAACGTTGATTTTGCCACTTAAGTCTAGAAACTTTTTCAGACACTTGTGTATATACAAAGCTACGAGGACGGGAGAGAAGAATGGTGATATATATATATATATATATATATATATATATATATATATATATATATATATATATATATATATATATATATATATATATATATATATATATATATATATATCTTTCAACACACCGGCCGTATCCCACCGAGGCGGGGTGGCCCAAAAGAGAAAACGAAAGTTTCTCCTTGTACATTCAGTAATATATACAGGAGAAGGGGTTACTAGCCCCTTGCTCCCGGCATTTTAGTCGCCTCTTACAACACGCATGGCTTACGGAGGAAGAATTCTGTTCCACTTCCCCATGGAGATAAGAGGAAATAAACAAGAACAAGAACCAGAAAGAAAATAGAAGAAAACCCAGAGGGGTGTGTATATATATGCTTGTACATGTATGTGTAGTGTGACCTAAGTGTAAGTTGAAGTAGCAAGACCTACCTGAAATCTTGCATGTTTATGAGACAGAAAAAAAAGACACCAGCAATCCTACCATCATGTAAAACAATTACAGGCTTCAGTTTTACACTCACTTGGCAAGACGGTAGTACCTCCCTGGGCGGTTGCTGTCTGCCAACCTACTACCTAGAATATATAGAATATGTAAAACTGGCCAATTAGCAAGAACTCATTTAAAATTAAGTCCTTTCTAAAAAGTTCTCTTATACGTTTAAAGATATATTTTTTTCATAAATGTTAATGTAAAATTTTTAATTTTGCACCAAAAGAATCTTAGAAAACTTATCTAACCTTATTCTAACAAGCGCAATTGATTTTAGCCTAATCCAACTAAATATATTTTAAAAACGTTTACAGTAATTTAATACTAAACAAACACAATCAAATATATTTTTTTCGTTAGATTCAGAACGATTTTGGCGAAATTATTGCATACACAAATTTTCGCTTGTCCTATATGGCAAGATGAGCGTTGCTATTTAAGCCAAGATCGCAAGTTCTGCCTATTCGGCACGACATATTTATATATATAACTCCTACCCAAAATATTATCTAACACTGCACCAAATAATTAAGGAATTTACATTTTCTAATCAAGATACGAGAGATAATTAAAATATAATTAGCATAAATCGCAATAATCTACTTTAATCAGCACAAAGCACAAACGATCAATGGGCTGCAAGCAGAAGAGAGTTGCCTATCGATCAACAATCGACTTAACAACCTAGGTGAAGTTCAGTAGTGATTAACTTCCCGAGGTTCGACAATAAGGTGATAAAACATGCTCTCTAAGTCACGCAAAACATATGAATAAGAACAAAATACTTCGCCCGTTAAATTTATGAATGCTTATCGACATGTATGCTGCCTATTATGTATATATACATTTATGTATACTCATGTGTATATATTTATAAACGTTACTCTTAGTGTGTGTTACGACTATCTATCTATCTATATATATATATATATATATATATATATATATATATATATATATATATATATATATATATATATATATATATATATATATATATATATATATATATATATATTATTATCACACTGGCCGATTCCCACCAAGGCAGGGTGACCCGAAAAAGAAAAACTTTCACCATCATTCACTCCATCACTGTCTTGCCAGAAGGGTGCTTTACACTACAGTTTTTAAACTGCAACATTAACACCCCTCCTTCAGAGTGCAGGCACTGTACTTCCCATCTCCAGGACTCAAGTCCGGCCTGCCGGTTTCCCTGAACCCCTTCATAAATGTTACTTTGCTCACACTCCAACAGCACGTCAAGTATTAAAAACCATTTGTATCCATTCACTCCTATCAAACACGCTCACGCATACCTGCTGGAAGTCCAAGCCCCTCGCACACAAAACCTCCTTTACCCCCTCTCTCCAACCTTTCCTAGGCCGACCCCTACCCCGCCTTCCTTCCACTACAGACTGATACACTCTTGAAGTCATTCTGTTTCGCTCCATTCTCTCTACATGTCCGAACCACCTCAACAACCCTTCCTCAGCCCTCTGGACAACAGTTTTGGTAATCCTGCACCTCCTCCTAACTTCCAAACTACGAATTCTCTGCATTATATTCACACCACACATTGCCCTCAGACATGACATCTCCACTGCCTCCAGCCTTCTCCTCGCTGCAACATTCATCACCCATGCTTCACACCCATATAAGAGCGTTGGTAAAACTATACTCTCATACATTCCCCTCTTTGCCTCCAAGGACAAAGTTCTTCGTCTCCACAGACTCCTAAGTGCACCACTCACTCTTTCCCTCATCAATTCTATGATTCACCTCATCTTTCATAGACCCATCCGCTGACACGTCCACTCCCAAATATCTGAATACATTCACCTCCACCATACTCTCTCCCTCCAATCTGATATTCAATCTTTCATCACCTAATCTTTTTGTTATCCTCATAACCTTACTCTTTCCTGTATTCACCTTTAATTTTCTTCTTTTGCACACCCTACCAAATTCATCCACCAATCTCTGCAACTTCTCTTCAGAATCTCCCAAGAGCACAGTGTCATCAGCAAAGAGCAGCTGTGACAACTCCCACTTTGTGTGTGATTCTTTATCTTTTAACTCCACGCCTCTTGTCAAGACCCTCGCATTTACTTCTCTTACAACCCCATCTATAAATATATTTAACAACCACGGTGACATCACACATCCTTGTCTAAGGCCTACTTTTACTGGGAAATAATTTCCCTCTTTCCTACATACTCTAACTTACGCCTCACTATCCTCGTAAAAACTCTTCACTGCTTTCAGTAACCTACCTCCTACACCATACACTTGCAACATCTGCCACATTGCCCCCCTATCCACCCTGTCATACGCCTTTTCCAAATCCATAAATGCCACAAAGACCTCTTTAACCTTATCTAAATACTGTTCACTTACATGTTTCACTGTAAACACCTGGTCCACACACCCCCTACCTTTCCTAAAGCCTCCTTGTTCATCTGCTATCCTATTCTCCGTCTTACTCTTAATTCTTTCAATAATAACTCTACCATACACTTTACCAGGTATACTCAGCAGACTTATCCCCCTATAATTTTTGCACTCTCTTTTATCCCCTTTGCCTTTATACAAAGGAACTATGCATGCTCTCTGCCAATCCCTAGGTACCTTACCCTCTTCCATACATTTATTAAATAATTGCACCAACCACTCCAAAACTATATCCCCACCTGCTTTTAACATTTCTATCTTTATCCCATCAATCCTGGCTGCCTTACCCCCTTTCATTTTACCTACTGCCTCACGAACTTCCCCCACACTCACAACTGGCTCTTCCTCACTCCTACAAGATGTTATTCCTCCTTGTCCTATACACGAAATCACAGCTTCCCTATCTTCATCAACATTTAACAATTCCTCAAAATATTCCCTCCATCTTCCCAATACCTCTAACTCTCCATTTAATAACTCTCCTTTCCTATTTTTAACTGACAAATCCATTTGTTCTCTAGGTTTTCTTAACTTGTTAATCTCACTCCAAAACTTTTTCTTATTTTCAACAAAATTTGTTGATAACATCTCACCCACTCTCTCATTTGCTCTCTTTTTACATTGCTTCACCACTCTCTTAACCTCTCTCTTTTTCTCCATATACTCTTCCCTCCTTGCATCACTTCTACTTTGTAAAAACTTCTCATATGCTAACTTTTTCTCCCTTACTACTCTCTTTACATCATCATTCCACCAATCGCTCCTCTTCCCTCCCGCACCCACTTTCCTGTAACCACAAACTTCTGCTGAACACTCTAACACTACATTTTTAAACCTACCCCATACCTCTTCGACCCCATTGCCTATGCTCTCATTAGCCCATCTATCCTCCAATAGCTGTTTATATCTTACCCTAACTGCCTCCTCTTTTAGTTTATAAACCTTCACCTCTCTCTTCCCTGATGCTTCTATTCTCCTTGTATCCCATCTACCTTTTACTCTCAGTGTAGCTACAACTAGAAAGTGATCTGATATATCTGTGGCCCCTCTATAAACATGCACATCCTGATGTCTACTCAACAGTGTTTTATCTACCAATACATAATCCAACAAACTACTGTCATTTTGCTCTACATCATATCTTGTATACTTATTTATCCTCTTTTTCTTAAAATATGTATTACCTTTAACTAAACCCCTTTCTATACAACGTTCAATCAAAGGGCTCCCATTATCATTTACACCTGGCACCCCAAACTTACCTACCACACCCTCTCTAAAAGTTTCTCCTACTTTAGCATTCAGGCTCCCTACCACAATTACTCTCTCACTTGGTTCAAAGGCTCCTATACATTCACTTAACATCTCCCAAAATCTCTCTCTCTCCTCTGCATTCCTCTCTTCTCCAGGTGCATACACGCTTATTATGACCCACTTCTCGCGTCCAACCTTTACTTTAATCCACATAATTCTTGAATTTACACATTCATATTCTCTTTTTTCCTTCCATAACTGATCATTTAACATTACTGCTACCCCTTCCTTTGCTCTAACTCTCTCAGATACTCCAGATTTAATCCCATTTATTTCCCCCCACTGAAACTCTCCTACCCCCTTCAGCTTTGTTTCGCTTAGGGCCAGGACATCCAACTTCTTTTCATTCATAACATCAGCAATCATCAGCGCCTCAGCGTCGCCATCCAGAGGGGAAATGCTTGCTGCATACTTGGCTCGCGTCCAGCCTCGGAGGAGCTGGAGGAAATTCATGATCTTTGATACATTGTGCCATTGTATTCATGTTTATGTTTTTTTCTGTAAATGTATTTTGTTTATTAATAAATGTTCATATATATATATATATATATATATATATATATATATATATATATATATATATATATATATATATATATATATATATATATATATATATCACTATCTGTCAAGACCAGACTAAAATAACTGCAAGTTTTTGGAGTCTATACTATAATATTTATTAGTTTATTAAGCCCAGATTATATTACAAGTTAGTGAAACCCACACTATAACACTTACAAGTTAGTGAAACCCACACTATAACACAAGTTTGTGTAACCCACACTATAATGCTTATAAGTTTGTGGAGCCTACACTATAATATCTCGATATCTGGACAAGTTTATGTTGGGCAGACGCCATTATTTGGACACCTTTAGAGAGCATTAAGGTAGTAACGACGCCAGTCCACTCCTGCTTCACCCCAGTGTAAACACAACCCACGCTAAAATGTCACGAGTTATTGAGGTAAGTAGCGGCAGTTACCCACCAGTGGTATGTAGTTGGCTTATTTTGTTTGAATTATTATTATTATTATTATTATTATCATTATTATTATTATTATTATCATTATTGTTGCTAAGCGCTAAACGTGTGTCTCAGCACAAGGAGTGATGAAGACTCGATCCTTCGTTTGACAGTTGTGAGAGATACAGGTTAACTCACCTTTCCTAACTTTATCTTGTTTAAAATCAAAATTTTTTTTACAGTGTTTATTCTTGTGTAAGAGCTATCCGATTCTGTTTCAATTTTTTAAGGACTCGTTTGTTAGTCTCTGAAGATGTCTTCTTGTTTAATAAGCTTCCTTTCGATAGAAATTTGAGGTGTAGTACTAGGAACAATGTTGTAATTGCTGCAAATTAGCAATCCAAACTGGTAGTCGTACACCAATCCTCAATAACTGTTTCCGGGAAGCATGAAACGTTTGTATCATGATTTTTTCCCTAGGTGTGTAATGTGCGTTTTGGAGCGTTTATCAAACGGTCGCAAAACACAAATATATCCACTGCTGGCACACAATATTTTATTTATGGAGCGAATAATCTTCCCAGCGATCGTATACTATTACCAAAAACATCGTATATTCTCAGCTAATATCGAAAATGTTAAGGGAACATCAAACATGCCCATCGAATATCAGATATTTTCAGGGAATATCAAACAAACGCAGTACACAAACGTTTCCAGAAAACATCAAAGGCTCCGGAGGGACATCAATCGTTCCTAACGAACGTTTGCAGCTAAGAGAAAACGTTTGTAAACGGTTCAAACCTTCCAGGTACGCATGTGTACTACCTAGGGTCACCTGAAGCCACCTGAGTGAGAAACCTATTGCATTAATCGATTTGGGGGAAATATACAAACCTCTGCTTACTGGAAATTACGACACATTGTCTAAGAACAAAAGAACAGAGGAGCACTGTAGTAGGCTTACTGGGTCATGATGATGAATAATACACACGTGCAATTCCTGGGTATCTTCAATGTTGAGACGTTTCGCTTATGCAGCAGACTTCTCCAGTCGGACACAGGTGAATATAACATAGTGTCTGTATCATTATTTTGTCGGTATTGTATGCCTTGCTTAAATATTTGAAGAACGAGACACTTGTGCAACATTTGGGAATCTTTACTGAGGAAACGTTTCGCCAGCCAGTAGCTTCTTCAGGCCAAAACAGAGAAGAACGGTGGAACATGAGGAGAAATTTGAGGTAATCAGTCCCTCAGCCTGGAGTCGATATGTTCAGTCCATCAATCTTGAGAAAAGTACAGCATATGCTCGGAGAAGTGGCTTATATACTGCAGTCAGGTGAGTAGAAGCAGGAGGAGGCAGAGTCACTATTGGGCAAATCTACAAAGCCACTGACTGGCGAAACGTTTCCTCAGTGAAGATTCCCAAATGCTGCACAAGTGCCTCAATCTTCAAGTTGTCGGATTTCTAAACCATTTACATCACATACTTAAATATTTGTTTAAATATTTAAAATATGCTATATTAGCCTCTCTGGCAGCTCGTGTATATGTGTGTATATTATGTCACAACAGAAATGGTTACGTAAAAGTGGAATTTACAAATTTACAATATAAATTATATATATATATATATATATATATATATATATATATATATATATATATATATATATATATATATATATATATATATATATATATATATATATATATATAATGTCAAGAGTAAGGCATCATTTGAGATTATATAAACATGGCAGCAATCACTAAAACAGCTTCGTTAAGAAGTGACTGAGTTATTATGACACCTTGTTGTATGTCAGTCATTCCTACGTCAACCACAATCTATTCAATGCTTCGAAAACAGGAACGACTTAGCGTGAAGTGAGCCGTCTTGAGAGAGTGATCTGCCTAAGATATATTTAAGTGCAATTATCTAGAAGAGTATCACTGGAATTCTTTTTTGCCTGGAAATACGCAGTCGTTCCGCCATTCAGTGGCTTTATCAATACAAGTTGAAGGACATAATGGGAAGACAACAGAATTATCTACAAAAGATGAGGTAATCATCGTCAGACTTCATGCCTGTGCTTCAGACTCTACAGTGAAGATACCCAGATGTTGCACATGTGTCTAACTCATGTCATCGATGTTGTTTATATAACATACATATACAACTGTTCCACAAGTTGTGTATGTTATCATACACACCAAGTGTAAAGTAAGACAGGAAGTGTCAACCTGGGAACCTGTCCAGGACCTGACCCAGCGACCTTCTATATAATTAAACTAAAACAAATATATGTGGTAGTGTCATGGCCGTTGTAATTTATGTATGTACTAACAAAACTAATCTACTAAACCACTCAATTATATGTTTTAACACTCTTTATAATGTAATTTTGTAGAGAGTGTGTAGTAATGTAAATGTAAGAAGCTTCCGATAAATGTTCGTGTGAGCGACCTTGTCCAGTCGCATTATTCTTCGATACTGACAGTCAGGTATACAAGGATTCGATTTTTTTTGTGAGTATCCAGTAGACAACTTATTTACCAGGAATTTCGCATATATAAAACATTCTCTTTATGTGAACATGAGTCTGCACCAAGGAATTGACTTTTGATAAATTTTCATGAAGGAATTTGGTGCCATAATGCAAGTGAAGTGCTTCCGTGATGCTACCTCCTCACACACACACACACACACACACACACACACACACACACACACACACACACACACACACACACACACACACACACCAGGCCTAGTGTCTAATCGACATGTGCCTAGGACAAAATGGTAACTAACTAACAAACAAGGTTAAGTATAAACATACAAATATCATATACACATGGTACATACTCCAGGGAATCCATGCAAGGTACTCACAATTTAGAGAGAGTGTGCAGTGTGTCATGTTAGGTATGTATAGCACACAGTACAAGACTGAGATACTTATGCAACATTTGGGAAGCAGTTTTCGTCGGTCGATTAAAGGCGAAAATAAAACTAGAGAGAGTACTCGACTAAAAAAAAAACTGTTGTATGAGGTAAACGTTTTAGTAATAAAGATCCCCAAGTGTTGCACATGTGACTTACGCATAAACTTGTCCGTACTTCATGCCATCAATAATGATACAGTGACATGTCTCTCCGTCGACTTTTATGGAGTGTGACCACGTGTAGATGTAGCACACACTGCAGGTCACAATGCAGGTCACACTGCAGGTCACCTTGCAAGTCACACTGGCCAATACTGATTGCAGCAAAAACGCTTCTTTTGAACCTGTTTGCTTGGACTTCATCCTCTTTTCTGCAACAATCAAGCTCCTGATGATGTGTTGATTACAACATGAAAGGCCTAGAGCTATCATTCAACTCCGCGCCCCCGGTAGTTGTTTTGCATCCTGCATCGCTTGTTCGCGATTTTTTGCAATGTACGTTATGTATACTAAACTCACATAAAACTTACTGTGCTTAACTTGTTAAAAGTTCCCCAGTCCCTTAGAGAAATGTTTAAGTATATTTCAGTCTCCATTGCTTAAAGTTTTCTGTTTTGTTAGAAATTGAAAAAAGTGAGATAATCCTTTTTTCCCGCGCGACAATTTCAGAGTGTCACATGTGATTACCTTCAACACTTTCATGCTCATCAATTGATAATGCAACTTCCAGCCGGCTTCAAGCTAAATATGCTTGTGGATTTTAGGATATTGCTCTCTGGAAGCTTTGAATTATATTTAGTCTGCCCTCATTTTTTTATTGAAGAAATTTGGACATTAGTTTCTATATGATGACTTGTGAATGTCTCTTCTGATGCTCTTCAGATCTTCAACACTGATGTTTAACTGCATTAACAACTTACTCCGCACTCTGCAATATTCCAATCACGTGTACTGAGGCACAGTTGACTGGGGATACGTAATACGGGGATACCTACATGGGATCATTGAAGCACAGGCGACTGGGGTTCCGTATTACGGGGATACCTACCTGGGATCACTGAGGCACAGGCGACTGGGGTTCCGTAATACGGGGATACCTACTTGGGATCACTGAGGCACAGGCGACTGGCGTTCCGTAATACGGGGATACCTACCTGGGATCGCCCAGTGACTATTGTACATCTATTCATTGGATAAGTCAGTATCCTTATCTCAGCAATACATTACCAGTTCTCGGAGCTTTTTCTGTTTGATTCTGTGCGGCGGCAGCAGCAGCAGCAACAGCAGTAGCTGGAGGGCACGCAACTGTAGTAGGAGGGCCAGCAGCAGCAGCAGCAACTGAAGGGCCAGCAACAACAGCAGCAGCAGCAGCAGGAGTACCAGCAACTGAAGTACAAGGGCCAGTAGAGCAGGAAGGTCAGCAGAGCAGGAGTACCAACAACTGCAGTAGAAGGGCCAGCAGAGGAGGGCCAGGAGTAGCAACAGGAAGGCCAGTAACAATAACAGGAGGGCCAGCAGTAGCAGCAACAGAGCAGGGCCAGCAAGAACAGCAGGAAGGCCAACAGTAGGAGCAGGAAGGCCAACAGTAGCAGCAGGAGGGCCAGCAAGAACAGCAGGAGGGCCAGCAGTAGCAGTAGGAGGGCCAGCAACAACAGCAGGAGGGCCAGCAGTAGCAGCAGGAGGGCCAGCAACAACAGCAGGAGGGACAGCATTAGCAGTAGAAGGGCCAACAACAACAGCAGGAGGGCCAGCAATAACAGTAAGAGGTCCAGCAACATCAGCAGGAGGGCCAGCAGTAGCAGTAGGAGGGCCAGCAACAACAGCAGGAAGGCCAGCAGTAGAAGCAGGAGGGCCATCATTAGCAGTAGAAGGGCCAGCAACAACAGCAGGAGGGCCAGTAATAACAGTAAGAGGTACAGCAACAACAGCAGGAGGGCCAGCAGTAGCAGCAGGAGGGCCTGCAACAACAGCAGGAGGGCCAGAAACAACAGCAGGAGGGCCAGGAACAACAGCAGGAAGGCCAGCAACAACAGCAGGAAGGCCAGCAGTAGCAGCAGGAGGGCCAGCAACAACAGCAGGAAGGCCAGCAGTAGCAGTAGGAGAGCCAGCAACAACAGCAGGAGGAGCAGCAGTAGCAGTAAGAGGGCCAGCAACAACAGCAGGAAGGCCAGAAGTAGCAGCAGAAGGGCCAGCAGTAGCAGTAGGAGGGCCAGCAACAACAGCAGGAGAGCCAGCAGTACCACCAGGAGGACCAGCAACAACAGCAGGAGGGCCAGCAACAACAGCTGGAAGGCCAACAACAGCAGCAGGAGGGTCAGCAACAACAGCAAGAGGGCCAGCAGTAGCAGTAGGAGGGCAAGCATCAACAGCAGGAAGGATAGCAGTAGCAGCAGGAGGGTCAGCAATAACAGCAGAAGGGCCAGCAGTAGCAGTAGGAGGGTCAGCAACAACAGCAAGAGGGCCAGCAGTAGGAGGGCCAACAACAACAGCAGGAGGGCCAGCAGTAGCAGCAGGAGTGCCAGCAGTAGCAGCAGGAGGGCCCGCAGTAGCAGCAGGACGGCCAGCAGTAGCAGTAGGAGGACCAGCAACAACAGCAGGAGGGCCAGCAACAACAGCAGGAGGGCCAGCAGTAGCAGCAGGAGGGCCAGCAACAACAGCAGGAGGGCCAGCAGTAGCAGCAGGAGGGCCAGCAACAACAGCAGGAGGGCCAGCAGTAGCAGCAGGAGGGCCAGCAACAACAGCAGGAGGGTCAGCAGTAGCAGCAGGAGGGCCAGCAACAACAGCAGGAGGGCCAGCAGTAGCGGCAGGAAGGCCAGCAACAACAACAGGAGGGCCAGCAGTAGCAGCAGGAGGGCCAGTAACAACAGCAGGAGGGCCAGCAACAACAGCAGGAGGGTCAGCAGTAGCAGCAGGAGGGCCAGCAACAACAGCAGGAGGGCCAGCAGTAGCAGCAGAAAGGCCAGCAACAACAACAGGAGGGCCAGCAGTAGCAGCAGGAGGGCCAGCAACAACAGCAGGAGGGCCAGCAGTAGCAGCAGGAGGGCCAGCAACAACAGCAGGAGGGCCAGCAGTAGCAGCAGGAGGACCAGCAGCAACAGCAGGAGGGTCAGCAGTAGCAGCAGGAAGGCCAGCAACAACAGCAGGAGGGCCAGCAGTAGCAGTAGGAAGGCCAGCAACAACAGCAGGAGGGCCAGCAGTAGCAGCAGGAGGGCCAGCAACAACAGCAGGAGGGCCAGCAGTAGCAGCAGAAAGGCCAGCAACAACAACAGGAGGGCCAGCAGTAGCAGCAGGAGGGCCAGCAACAACAGCAGGAGGGCCAGCAGTAGCAGCAGGAGGGCCAGCAACAACAGCAGGAGGGCCAGCAGTAGCAGCAGGAGGACCAGCAGCAACAGCAGGAGGGTCAGCAGTAGCAGCAGGAAGGCCAGCAACAACAGCAGGAGGGCCAGCAGTAGCAGTAGGAAGGCCAGCAACAACAGCAGGAAAGCCAGCAGTAGCAGCAGGAGGGCCAGCAACAACAGCAGGAGGGCCAGCAGTAGCAGCAGGAGGGCCAGCAACAAGAGGAGGGCCAGCAGTAGCAGCAGGAGGGCCAGCAACAACAGCAGGAGGGCCAGCAGTAGCAGCAGGAGGGCCAGCAACAACAGCAGGAGGGCCAGCAGTAGCAGCAGGAGGACCAGCAGCAACAGCAGGAGGGTCAGCAGTAGCAGCAGGAAGGCCAGCAACAACAGCAGGAGGGCCAGCAGTAGCAGCAGGAGGGCCAGCAACAACAGCAGGAGGGCCAGCAGTAGCAGCAGGAGGGCCAGCAACAACAGCAGGAGGGCCAGCAGTAGCAGCAGGAGGGCCAGCAACAACAGCAGGAGGGCCAGCAGTAGCAGCAGGAGGGCCAGCAACAACAGCAGGAGGGCCAGCAGTAGCAGCAGGAGGGCCAGCAACAACAGCAGGAGGGCCAGCAGTAGCAGCAGGAGGGCCAGCAACAACAGCAGGAGGGCCAGCAGTAGCAGCAGGAAGGCCAGCAACAACAGCAGGAGGGCCAGCAGTAGCAGCAGGAGGGCCAGCAACAACAGGAGGGCCAGCAGTAGCAGCAGGAGGGCCAGCAACAACAGCAGGAGGGCCAGCAGTAGCAGCAGGAGGGCCAGCAGCTGCGGGCACTTCACACACTTCATGGCAAGCAATCCGTAACAATATATCTTCAGAGAGCGAGTCATCGATCAGCATTATCATACTCAAAGGTGAATAGAGGGACAGGAATGTGTGTGTGTGTGTGTGTGTGTGTGTGTGTGTGTGTGTGTGTGTGTGTGTGTGTGTGTGTGTGTGTGTGTGTGTGTGTGTGTGTGTGTGTGCGTGTGTGTGTGTAATTACCTCTTAGCAAGAAACGTACTTACATTTGTACGAACACTAAGTTCGCAATGCTCTGTTCATGTTATATGCTTTTCTCTAATAAATATTAAAAGTTAGTCGTAGTTACAGTGGTTACTAGTTAACTAGTTAACCACTGACAGTCGTAGTTACAGTGTCAAGTTAACTAGTCAACCACTGGTAGTCGTACTTACAGTGTCAAGTTAACTAGTCAACCACTGGTAGTCGTAGTTACAGTGTCAAGTTAACTAGTCAACCACTGGTAGTCGTAGTTACAGTGTCAAGTTAACTAGTCAACCACTGGTAGTCGTAGTTACAGTGTCAAGTTAACTAGTCAACCACTGGCAGTCGTAGTTACAGTGTCAAGTTAACTAGTCAACCACTGGTAGTCGTAGTTACAGTGTTAAGTTAACTAGTCAACCACTGGTAGTCGTAATTACAGTGTCAAGTTAACTAGTCAATCACTGGTAGTCGTAGTTACAGTGTCAAGTTAACTAGTCAACCACTGGTAGTCGTAGTTACAGTGTCAAGTTAGTCAACCACTGGTAGTCGTAGTTACAGTGTCAAGTTAACTAGTCAACCACTGGTAGTAGTAGTTAGTGTCAAGTTAACTAGTCAACCACTGGTAGTCGTAGTTACAATGTCAAGTTAACTAGTCAACCACTGGTAGTCGTAGTTACAGTGTCAATTTAACTAGTCAACCACTGGTAGTCGTAGTTACAGTGTCAAGTTAACTAGTCAACCACTGGCAGTCGTAGTTACAGTGTCAAGTTAACTAGTCAACCACTGGTAGTCGTAGTTACAGTGTTAAGTTAACTAGTCAACCACTGGTAGTCGTAGTTACAGTGTCAAGTTAACTAGTCAACCACTGGTAGTCGTAGTTACAGTGTCAAGTTAACAAGTCAACCACTGGTAGTCGTAGTTACAGTTTCAACTTAACTAGTCAACCACTGGTAGTCGTAGTTCCAGTGTCAAGTTAACTAGTCAGCCACTGGTAGTCGTAGTTACAGTGTCAAGCTAACTAGTCAACCACTGGTAGTCGTAGTTACAGTGTCAAGTTAACTAGTCAACCACTGGTAGTCGTAGTTACAGTGTCAAGTTAACTAGTCAACCACTGGTAGTCGTAGTTACAGTGTCAAGTTAACTAGTCAACCACTGGTAGTAGTAGTTACAGTGTCAAGTTAACTAGTCAACCACTGGTAGTCGTAGTTACAGTGTCAAGTTAACTAGTCAAACACTGGTAGTCGTAGTTACAGTGTCAAGTTAATTAGTCAACCACTGGTAGTCGTAGTTACAGTGTCAAGTTAACTAGTCAACCACTGGTAGTCGTAGTTACAGCGTCAACTTAACTAGTCAGTCACTGGTAGTCGTAGTTACAGTGTCAAGTTAACTAGTCAACCACTGGTAGTCGTAGTTACAATGTAAAGTTAACTAGTCAACCACTGGTAGTCGTAGTTACAGTGTCAAGTTAACTAGTCAGTCACTGGTAGTCGTAGTTACAGTGTCAAGTTAACTAGTCAACCACTGGTAGTCGTAGTTACAGTGTCAGGTTAACTAGTCAACCACTGGTAGTCGTAGTTACAGTGCCAAGTTAACTAGTCAATCACTGGTAATCGTAGTTACAGTGTCAAGTTAACTAGTCAACCATTGGTAGTCGTAGTTACAGTGTCAAGTTAACTAGTCAACCACTGGTAGTCGTAGTTACAGTGTCAAGTTAACTAGTCAACCACTGGTAGTCGTAGTTACAGTGTCAAGTTAACTAGTCAACCACTGGTAGTCGTAGTTACAGTGTCAAGTTAACTAGTCAACCAATGGTAGTCGTAGTTACAGTGTCAAGTTAACTAGCCAACCACTGGTAGTCGTAGTTACAGTGTCAAGTTAACTAGTCAACCACTGGTAGTTACAAAAAAACAATGAATAGGCGGTTAAAGGAAAGAAAAGCAAGTTTGATCCGTGGGAGGAGGAGGTTAACTCTGATTCTTTGGATCTAGAGACTTTCACCAGAATCAAAGCACCCCTCCCCTCGATGGATTTGACCTATCAAGTGCTTTGAGTATTTTTAACGTCGTGATTATGTCTCCCCTGGTACTCCTCTCTCCCACTGATGTAAAGTTCAGTTAATTTTTAGGTCAGCCATTTTAGTTCGGGGACTAGTTTTGTCAGTGCTTGTGCTAGGTGGTGGTGCTGGTGTTAGGTGATGGTGTTGAGTGGCGGTGTTGGCTGCTGGTGTTAGGTGGCGGTGTTGGCTGCTGGTGTTAGGTGGCGGTGTTGGCTGCTGGTGTTAGGTGGCGGTGTTGGGTGCTGGTGTTAGGTGGCGGTGTTGGCTGCTGGTGTTAGGTGGTGGTGTTGGCTGCTGGTGTTAGGTGGTGGTGTTGGCTGCTGGTGTTAGGTGGTGGTGTTGGCTGCTGGTGTTAGGTGGCGGTGCTGGGTGCTGGTGTTAGGTGGCGGTGTTGGCTGCTGGTGTTAGGTGGTGGTGTTGGCTGCTGGTGTTAGGTGGTGGTGTTGGCTGCTGGTGTTAGGTGGCGGTGTTGGCTGCTGGTGTTAGGTGGCGGTGTTGGCTGCTGGTGTTAGCTGGTGGTGTTGGCTGCTGGTGTTAGGTGGTGGTGTTGGCTGCTGGTGTTAGGTGGTGGTGTTGGGTGCTGGTGTTAGGTGGTGGTGTTGGCTGCTGGTGTTAGGTGGCGGTGTTGGCTGCTGGTGTTAGGTGGCGGTGTTGGGTGCTGGTGTTAGGTGGCGGTGTTGGCTGCTGGTGTTAGGTGGTGGTGTTGGGTGCTGGTGTTAGGTGGCGGTGTTGGCTGCTGGTGTTAGGTGGTGGTGTTGGCTGCTGGTGTTAGGTGGTGGTGTTGGCTGCTGGTGTTAGGTGGCGGTGTTGGCTGCTGGTGTTAGGTGGCGGTGTTGGGTGCTGGTGTTAGGTGGCGGTGTTCGCTGCTGGTGTTAGGTGGTGGTGTTGGGTGCTGGTGTTAGGTGGCGGTGTTGGCTGCTGGTGTTAGGTGGCGGTGTTGGGTGCTGGTGTTAGGTGGCGGTGTTGGGTGCCGGTGTTAGGTGGCGGTGTTGGGTGCTGGTGTTAGGTGGTGGTGCTGGGTGCTTGTGTTAGGTGTTGGTGATAGGTGGTGGTGTTGGCTGCTGGTGTTAGGTGGT
Organism: Cherax quadricarinatus; assembly: GCF_038502225.1. Classification (NCBI taxonomy): domain Eukaryota; kingdom Metazoa; phylum Arthropoda; class Malacostraca; order Decapoda; family Parastacidae; genus Cherax; species Cherax quadricarinatus. The sequence goes on along the minus strand of NC_091302.1, from coordinate 41,597,906 downwards.
GGTGCTGGTGTCACTGGTGGTGCTGACTGTAGTTAGGTTAGGTAAGGTTTGTCAGGAAACAAAACAAGTGTTTCCTGACGCGGGTCTTGTTTCAGATGATGACCCGCATCTGGAGCTTTTGATCATGTGACCGAGGCCTTCCGCTGGCTTACCCCTCCACCCCTTTAAAAATTATGGTTATAAGTACTGTGACTGTAGTGTTGGCACGGGTGGTGGTGGTGTCAGTTATGATCACGTAGGTGTAAAACACTACTAATTAACAACACACAAGTGCAGTGCCTGCAGCAGCAGCAGCAGCACACTAAGCAGCTTACTCATCATTAGTAACCAATATGTAGTTAAGCAGCTTAAACTGCATCTCTTTGCTATTGCATAGTTGGGTAATTATCAGAGAACAGACAAGGCTTTTCAACTCTCCGCGACGCACATGTCAACAACTTTGCAAATGACTTCTTCCCTTCTAGGTTTTCATCACATTATTATAAAGCACAGCTTACTATAATAGTAATAAATATGAATGAATGAGAGAATTTGTGTACAATAAGCATATCAGAACATGGGGCAAAAAGAGAGAGATGACATCTTTTCAAAACTGGTTGGTAACGCACTCAGCTCACACTCAGGTCCCTGGTACGGCTGGAAACATAAGGGCGTGTTTCCTTAAGACACCTGCTGTCCCTGTTCACCTAGCAGTAAACAGGTACCTGGGTGTTAGCCAACTGGTGTGGGTCGTATCCTTGGGACAAAATTAACCTAATTTATCCGAAATGTTCTGCATAACCAGGGGCTTTGTATGTAGTATGTCACTGATGTCAGCTCTGGTCTGTATAAGTAGCATCATGTACTTGTAGAAGTAACGATTATTATTATTATTATTATTATTATTATCATTAGCACCTAAAGTCAGTTCCTGATCAACCGGGCTGTGGCTCGTACGTTGGTTTGCGTGCAGCCAGCAGCAACAGCCTGGTTGATCAGGCTCTGATCCACCAGGAGGCCTGGTCACAGACCGGACCGCGGGGGCGTTGACCCCCGGAACTCTCTCCAGGTAAAACTCCAGGTATTAAGATAATCATAGTTTTGTCCAAGGAGATCTAGTTGCTTGTTGAAGAATAGGAATTTTATGGTAACATCTTAGCTTGTGTTACAAGTTACAGATGTTTACATATCTTTAGGCAATCAAGTTAACGTATTACCAAGTTCCAATACCGGAATGATATGCGTTACATATAAAAAAAAATGTTTATACTAATAACTTAGTTGGAATCTCGTATTTTTAAATTTTACAGGGATGTTCTTGAAGATTTGTGTGATGATGAGTCCTAGCTCTTGGACGTCATTTTAAGATGGGGCAAGTTTATTTGGAAATATATAAAAGACAAAGAAATGCGATGCCATTTAGTGGAAGTGATGGGTAACCAGTGAAGTGATGGGTAACACTAAAGTAATGGAGTAACCACCAAGTAATGGGATAACCACCACAGTACTAGGTAATACTGCAGGGGTTGTGACCGGATATTTAGCGGACTTTCTTGAAGGTGGAGATTGGTTAAACACTTCTGATCGGGGATACAACTGGCAAGACACACGCGAGACCTGTATCTCGAGCTTGTGATACATAAAACAGTTGACGAGAGTGTATTCTGTAAAAATAATAATGTATTTTCTACGAAGATACATTCGTTACAACAATTTCTTACGTTAAAATGAGTGTTCATATAGCCAAGAAATTTCAAGCAGACTTACATTACGAATAATACCAACAGAACCAAACATTATAAAACAAAAAAGTGTAAAACATTATTAAACGAAACATTGTAACATAAAAGTTTATAAAACAGAACATAACATTAAACATTATAAAACAAAACATTATTATTTTAATGTAAGTCAAGCAACACAGTGAACCAACAACATTTATGTAGCGTTAATTTTGTACTTGATGCTCTCAGTTGTGTACTTTGTGGTGATTATTGTGTCTGTCATTGTTTTATTGTGTTGTGTGACTGTCATTGTTTTATTGTGTTGTGTGTCTGTCATTGTTTTATTGTGTTGTGTGTCTGTCATTGTTTTATTGTGTTGTGTGTCTGTCATTGTTTTATTGTGTTGTGTGACTGTCATTGTTTTATTGTGTTGTGTGTCTGTCATTGTTTTATTGTGTTGTGTGTCTGTCATTGTTTTATTGTGTTGTGTGACTGTCATTGTTTTATTGTGTTGTGTGTCTGTCATTGTTTTATTGTGTTGTGTGTCTGTCATTGTTTTATTGTGTTGTGTGTCTGTCATTGTTTTATTGTGTTGTGTGACTGTCATTGTTTTATTGTGTTGTGTGTCTGTCATTGTTTTATTGTGTTGTGTGTCTGTCATTGTTTTATTGTGTTGTGTGACTGTCATTGTTTTATTGTGTTGTGTGACTGTCATTGTTTTATTGTGTTGTTTGTCTGTCATTGTTTTATTGTTCTGTGTGACTGTCATTGTTTTATTGTGTTGTTTGTCTGTCATTGTTTTATTGTGCTGTGTGACTGTCATTGTTTTATTGTGTTGTGTGACTGTCATTGTTTTATTGTGTTGTTTGTCTGTCACTGTTTTTATTGTATTGTGTGACTGTCATTGTTTTATTGTGCTGTGTGGCTGTCATTGTTTTGTGTTGTGTGACTGTCATTGTTTTATTGTGTTGTTTGTCTGTCACTGTTTTTATTGTATTGTGTGACTGTCATTGTTTTATTGTGTTGTGTGACTGTCATTGTTCTGTGTTGTGTGACTGTCATTGTTTTATTGTGTTGTGTGACTATCATTGTTTTATTGTGTTGTGTGACTGTCATTGTTTTATTGTGTTGTGTGACTGTCATTGTTTTATTGTGTTGTTTGTCTGTCATTGTTTTATTGTTCTGTGTGACTGTCATTGTTTTATTGTGTTGTGTGACTGTCATTGTTTTATTGTGTTGTGGGACTGTCATTGTTTTGTGTTGTGTGATTGTCATTGCTTTATTGTGTTGTTTGTCTGTCATTGTTTTATTGTGTTGTGTGACTATCATTGTTTTATTGTGTTGTGTGACTGTCATTGTTTTTTTGTGTTGTGTGACTGTCATTGTTTTGTGTTGTGTGATTTTCATTGTTTTATTGTGTTGCGTGACTGTCATTGTTTTACTGTGTTGTTTGTCTGTCAT